>NC_134472.1:35688642-35910052 GCF_964194025.1 Convolutriloba macropyga
ATCAAAACAAGTACGTATATTTGCTTACATGTGTTCAAAATTGTAATGTTTATGTAGGAATGAACAATTGAAAGAAACGAAAGAATGAGAGTTTTATTTATATAATTATGCGTATTCATGTGTATAATGAAAGTATATATGAAATTGTATATCTGTTTATAAGTAAATATAACTGTGCTTAAGTTTAGTAATATGTTTCTATGAGTATAAGCTGAAGTGTATGTCTGTGGGTAGAAATTGTAAATGTGTGTATATGTCAAGACGTTCTTGGTTTTATGTGTGTATGTTTTTCTATATCTATACAGTGAAATGTATGTATATATGTCTGAAGGTGTTTATGTATTTATGTATTTATATGTTTGCAATCCGATGAGAGAGAGAGAGATAGAGAGAGGGAGAGAGATAGAGAGAGGGGGGAGATAAGTTCCTGGAGGGCAATTTAATTGCCTTGAAGAATGTTGTTATTTGTCTCCACGATCCAATAATATTATATCTTGCACACGGATCTTGACCTTCAGCGTAGCTAAACTCTGTCCCATTAAGCATTGGCAAGCAAAATGTCACAAACGAAGACGACAACAAGTTTTTGATGTTCTGAGCATGCTTTGTTGAAAACTGAATTTTCTACACCTATCTAGCTACCATATTAAAAAGATTGTCAAGAAATACACAAACCTTTTAAAGATATGTATCCATTAGTTTGTATGGAAACAATAACTAGTTAGAAACATCAATTAAAATTTTAATAAAAACTCTAGTAAACTGTGCTACCGTGGACAAAACTGCCTGATTTTACATTAGAAGTTTAGTGTGCACTTGTAAACGCAAAAGATTTTTGATATATATATATATATATATATATATATATATATATATATATATTATATATATATAGATATAATATATATATATATATATATATATATATATATATATATATAAGTAGTATAGTAAGTTGCCTAGTGCTTGTAGGGGGGGGGGGGGTCCGGACCCCCCCTACAAGAAATTTTATCTCTGAAAAAGTGAAATCTTGTAATTTTTTCAGAGTGTAAGGCAAATTACTATACTTTTCAGCTATTTCCATTTCATTTTTGATGATTCATGTAAATTGAAACTTGGGAATTGGGTTTTGGTGGTTTTGAATTCATGTTTTATGCGCGATTGAGAAAAAAATTCAAAAATTTTCAAAAATTTATTCGAAAATGTTTTTAAAGTTTTTCAAAGTCCTAAAATTGTCTGAAATGTATTTTGCGCTATGAAAGAGCACTCAAAAGTGATTTTTTGTTGACTTCACTTTTTTCACCTATGAAGTATGGGGGTCAAAACATAAAAATTTTGAATTTTTTGAAAAAAATTTTTCAAAATTTTTCAAAGTCCTAAAATTGTCTGAAATGGATTTTGCGCTATGAAAGAGCACTCAAAAGTGATTTTTTGTTGACTTCACTTTTTTTCACCTATGAAGTATGGGGGTCAAAACATATAAAAATTTCGAATTTTTTGAAAAAAATTTTCAAAATTTTTGAAAGTCCTAAATTGGTCTGAAATGGATTTTGCGCTATGAAAGAGCACTCAAAAAAGATTTTTTGTTACTTCACTTTTTTTCACCTAAGTAGTATAGGGGTCGAAACGTATCAAAAATTCGAATTTTTTGAAAAAAATTTTCAAAATTTTTTCAAAGTCCTAACATGGTCTGAAATGGATTTTGCGCTATGAAAGAGCACTCAAAAGCGATTTTTTGTTGACTTCACTTTTTTTTTCACCTAAGTAGTATAGGGGTCGAAACGTATCAAAATTTCGAATTTTTTTGAAAAAAATTTTCAAAATTTTTCAAAGTCCTAAAATGGTCTGAAATGGATTTTGCGCTATGAAAGAGCACTCAAAAGTGATTTTTTTGTTGACTTCACTTTTTTTCACCTATGAAGTATGGGGGTCAAAACATAAAAATTTCGAATTTTTTGAAAAAAAATTTTCAAAAATTTAAAAGTCCTAAAATGGTCTGAAATGGATTTTGCGCTATGAAAGAGCCTCAAAAGTGATTTTTTGTTGACTTCACTTTTTTTCATCTAAGTAGTATAGGGGTCGAAACGTATCAAAATTTCGAATTTTTTGAAAAAAATTTTCAAAATTTTTCAAAGTCCTAAAATGGTCTGCAATGGATTTTGCGCTATAAAAGAGCACTCAAAAGTGATTTTTTGTTGACTTCACTTTATTCACCTATGAAGTATGGGGGGTCGAAACATACAAAAATTTCGTTATTTTTCTGAAAAAAAATTTCAAAAAATTTTTTGAAGCCCTAAAATGGCATGAAATGGATTTTTCGCAATGAAGGAGCTTTCAAAAATGATTTTTGCGGACTTCATTTTGTTCAACCAAATAGGACATGAAAAACTCAGTTTTTGAAGTAGTCTGAAAGAAGTCAAAGAGCAGTCAGAAGCAGTTTTTGTTGACAATACTTTTGCAAATGTACAGTGTGATGTGGAAAGCTTGGCTTTATTTTTTTATATACATGTGTAACTATGTATATTTCTATCAAAACAAGTACGTATATTTGCTTACATGTGTTCAAAATTGTAATGTTTATGTAGGAATGAACAATTGAAAGAAACGAAAGAATGAGAGTTTTATTTATATAATTATGCGTATTCGTGTGTATAATGAAAGTATATATGAAAGTGTATATCTGTTTATAAGTAAATATAACTGTGCTTAAGTTTAGTAATATGTTTCTATGAGTATAAGCTGAAGTGTATGTCTGTGGGTAGAAATTGTAAATGTGTGTATATGTCAAGACGTTCTTGGTTTTATGTGTGTATGTTTTTCTATATCTATACAGTGAAATGTATGTATATATGTCTGAATGTGTTTATGTATTTATGTATTTATATGTTTGCAATCCGATGAGAGAGAGAGAGAGAGATAGAGAGAGGGGGAGATAAGTTCCTGGAGGGCAATTTAGTTGCCTTGAAGAATGTTGTTATTTGTCTCCACGATCCAATAATTTTATATCTTGCACACGGATTTTGACCTTCAGCATAGCTAAACTCTGTCTCATTAAGCATTGGCAAGCAAAAAGTCACAAACGAAGACGACAACAAGTTTTTGATGCTCTGAGCATGCTTTGTTGAAAAGTGAATTTTCTACACCTATCTAGCTACCATATTAAAAACTATCAAGATTTTTTACGAAAAAAAATTCATGCTCTTTGTCTTTTAATCTTAGGCAAGAAAATGATAAAATGTTGCAACACAGATGACAGAAACAATTTTTGATCTGGGCATGCTTTTTGAAAACAAATTTCTCTATACGCATTCAGCTACCCTTCTAGGATTGAGCAAGATTATTTACAGAAAAAAATTTTTTGAGATAAATTGTTGAGAGATAAACAATAAATTGAGCTAAGTAAAAAGATTAAATTCTGTAAAAAACCGAAAAATTTGGTGGAAAAACTATGATATGCAGGAGCAGCTGAACGTGTTAGTTAAATAAAGTAGAATGATAGGAATTCGTCAAGAGCTTGAATCAAACAAATAGTGTAATGATGTACAAGAAGAGTAGTTTCCACTGGAACTGTAAAAATAGCTAAATTTTCAAAAGTTAATTAGCCACTTGATCAATTAAGCAAGAAAGAACACAAGCTTTGTATCTGCGGGGGTTTGCTAGAAACAGCTTCAGTAGCGAATAAGTCTTGTTTGCGTATTTGGAATAACACTAACGGATAATGCGTGCTTTGACTGAAATCTTAAACAAAAGCGAACCGCTTCTTCAGTAAATGGTTCCAGCATACTGAATATACATATACTCAACTATTAAACACTGGAAGTAAAATATCAGAGCACCTCAAGCCAATAAAAATCGAATGAGCTCATTATTGTTCTTTCTTGAATCAAATTTTCTGTGCATTCAGTAACCCTGTGTTAAAATTTTGGATTACTTATTGTTCTGTCGACGTTTTAAAATAACATCACCGTAACGATATTTGATAGAGCATCGGAAAGAGTAACATCCAAAGAAATTTGAAATTTAAAGCGACAGAGTCTGTATAACATATTGGGTTATGAAGCCTGGCGAACATTTCGGAATTGAACACAACACTACTGCTACCTACTACTGCTACTGCCTACTATTACTATCTACAACTACTATCTGCAATTAGTACCTACTACTACTACTGCTACCTACTAGTACTACCTGCAACTACTACTAGATACTATTAATATCTACTACAACTGCTTATTGGTTCTAAGTTACACTAGTACCTACTACTACTTCCTTTTAATACCCTCAAATGTTACCATTTGTTTACTAACTATCTACAAAAAGCTGTTTCTGTTTCTCTAAAAAATGAAAACAATTCTTATCTCTAGAGGAGACTCGCTGAGCATAAACAACAGAAGCTTTTCTCTATCTCAAGGTAATGTGTCCTGACTGACACAGACCGATAGAATTTAGCCGCTAATATTTTCAACAATTCTTTAAGTGTTTGAAGTTTTTTCGAAGATATAAAAAACGCTGAAGCTATGTTGTACACGTTAACTCAGTAATTTTCAACTCAATGTTAATTTCTTAATTAACAATTAAGAGATCCATGGTATGGTATATCAAGTGGTACTTAATTAATTAAATCAATGTAGGGTTTTATTGTTTAGCGAACCAGTCTATTTTTTAAGAGTTTTTTTGATTTGTTCTTTTTTTGAAGTGCAACTTTTTTTATAGTTTATTCAAAATTTGCTTGCTTCAAAAATTCTGTAGTGTCTACCTTAATGGAAACAAACACTTTAAAACGTACCTACATTATCAAAAAAAAACAGGTTTTACACTATATAGTTGTTTTCGTATGTTTATTCAGAGCCACCTGTTGTTTCAGTTGTCAGGAATTACACAAATTTTCCGAATCCCTACGTTTCAAAAACTTGTATAGACAGAAAACTGCTGGGATAGCTTGCCAGAAGGACAATGCGTTTGTTGAGTTTCCTATTAACCTTAGCTTCGGCTCAGGATGTGTTCAAAGCTGAGACTGTAACTGTGAACTTGCTATGCATCAAAAGTTTAGCGCTACATGATCTTGCAATTTTTGTTATATTAACTTCTTCCTAATTTGTTAAATTTCATTTGGTCATTGTTTATCTGAGGAAAATTAAAAACGGATCAACCTCATGAAACATTCTTGCACAAACTCGCTGCGCAGTCTTGTTGCATTCTTGCACAGTCTTGTCGCATTTGAGAGCTCAAACAAAAACATTAAATTTAGGTGTTTAGCTGAACAAATTTTGTTTGTTTTCAGCGTCTGATTACACTCAATAGGCACCAAATGGTTCCAGAGAAGTACTTCTCGCGGAATTTGAAACAAAATTCTTCTTTATTAGTGTTCAAAACACAACCGGAGACAGTATGGCTTTGGATAAGCAAGTAGAATAAAAACGTGAAACATGGTCGATCACTTTACCTAAAAGTTGAACCATTGTGTTCGATTTCGGGTTTGTGATCTAAAGGGTATTTTAATTTCCTCTGAGCTTAAAAAATGTGAGAAATAAGTAAAAATGTCTCTTGGAAAAAATCTCCAGGTGGAATTTTACTACTGCGTGTTTTACTTATTGCCACTATTGTCAATAGAGAGCATTGTAATTTAACATGATATATTATCCTCATGAAAATTTGTAAGCTCTATAACAGTAAATGGTTGAATCACTATGTACATGAAAAAGTTGTTTTTCACGAGTAATCATATAGCAAAACCTTAATTTTCAATAAAGCTTTATTGATCGGCAATTTACGCTATGAAAATGAATCAGCGGTCTCACAGGTAGTATGAAAATATTTTTTTTTCATGGCGCTCAAAAAAAAAGGAACTCTCTAACAGAACTGCAAAATTAACAACGGTAAGGAAAGAAACGCTTTTTAATATCAACTTTGCTTTTAATTTGAAAGACTTAATATAAAACAATGCCTAGTTGAAATTAAAAAAAGACTTAGATTGTGCAAAGCAAAAATTTATAAGATGTCCTTGTCAAACAAATATTTATGTGCAAGCTGATTTTTCATTACTCCTTTAACAAATTTGTTTTTTACGACCTCAATAGTTTGCCTTGAGAAAACTCATAGGAGAACCGAGAAGTATTCACTTCTTGCATCTATTGGAAATTTCGTTCTGATACGTTAAATGCTTACTATTCATGATACCATAGCTTTATGGATTAAAGAAGTTTTAAGTTCGCGTTAATGAATACTTAGGTTTTAAATTTTTATGAGTTACTTGAATAACATACTGAAATACTTCAAATTGACACATAGCTCTAAAAACTACTGAAGGAGTTCTTTGAAAACCAAATGTTCTAAGACAAACACAAGTTGTTGCACATGTATACAGAAAACAGTAGTGCATACTTACGTCTATGGTTCAAATTGAGCCTTTGAGCAAAACATGTTTGTTATCTACTAACGTTAGCAGGGAGCTTCTTATCGTTCCTTACAATAAACTACGTCAATACTATGCAAAATCAAAAGTATTATACAAATAACTTAATACTAAACGTACGACATAGAACCAGTTACTATATAAACTAGAAGCAATTGTAACCGTGAAAATCAAACAATAAGGCCAATAGTTGAGTTTAAATGTATTTGATTTGTCCATTGCTTTTTCCATTGCTTTATATACGTTAACGTTATTTTGTTTAAATTCAGCACAGTGGGGGTTGAAATGTACTCCCAAATAAAGAATTGCAAGCCTATGTACTCACTCTCTATTTATCACAAGTTTTGCTGCAACACAGTAGAGTACATTTGTATATACGCCTTCTTGATCAGAGACAAGAGAATACTTAAGCAAACTAATAAAAGTGCTTTTAGCCGAAAATATTATGCAACAATTTTGCAGAGAAGACTGAACTTCTCACAATATAGGTTTTTTTATTCATAAAAAGCAAGTAGTCAGGTTTTTTGTTTCAACCCGTGACTTGTAAGAGAGCCGAAGTGAAAAGAGCCGATTCAAGAGAACCGACATTTTATTTAAATTATAAGTTGATAATTTACGGTAAATTTTGCGACAAATTAATTTGGCTCTTAAATGAGACTACTACTTTCGAGTACTGGAAAAAATAATATTTAGTATCTTCTAGTATAAGATATTGAAAGCAAATTAAAAAAATAATTATCTTGAAATCATCGCGGACCATGGCCATGCCTCAGCGGCTGTTGGGACTTGATATGAAACTATCATAACCGAACATGAGACCAATTAACCCACTCAGGTACTTTTTCAATAATCAACTAACAATTTAGGGTAATTAAGGGCAACTTTTTGGTTTCGGCTCTACTTAAATCAAAACAAGATGCGGCGTATTCTAACGTCAGCTCTTTATAACGTCGACTCTTGCGCGTATCCATTTCAACATTTCAGAACGATAATCTACGGTTTGGGGATCCTACTCTACAACAAATTTCTGACTTTTTAGTTCTTTAAACAGGTCGAAGCCTGTTTCTTGTTTCTCTGACGTGGATAATGTTCAACCAACATACTTTAGTTTAAAGGAGTGGTTTTTCAACTACTAAAATTTGGATAATAAGCATACGCAACGGATTTTAATAAAGCACAGCATTTCAAATTAACAGGTTATAAATGGAAAATAGTGGATACCAACGTCTAGTTCATAAGCTTTAATCGACAAGAATTTTTCAGTTCTAGTTGTTATTGTCGCATGAACACCTCACATTTTCATCGAATCTCATTCTTTTTGGAAAATTTCCACTGTGAATTACACACCCTCCAACAACACGAGATTGGCTCCTCTTTCGTAGAGCATTGTTAGCCGATGGCTCAGTGCTAAAACTCTGGAAGTTTTCTTCAGTTTTCGAGTTTTCTTCAAGAAGACTAGGGAATCGTTCTAAGATGGAAGATATCACAGTCTTTCTGTTATCATCGGGTGTGGATGATGTTGTATGATCAATTTTATCGTGAATGGTGGTTAGTTTTGTTTCAATTCTGCATGATTCGAGCTGTTTCCACATATTTTCCAAACCTTCTAAAGCAGCGAATTATTCTTCATGGCTCCTGAAGAGTGGCATACTTTCGAAATCATAACTGCGCAAGATCCTCTTTATGTCCATAGGAAGTGACCATATGTCAGAAGTCAAAGGATTAGGTATATTCTGAGAAGTTACTCCCGTTTCTGAGGGGGTTGAGTTGCTGATAAAGTCTTCCTCTTCGGTTATATTAGGTAATGTAGTAACAAAGTCAATAAATTTTTTGGGTATGAGACAATGATCGAAGGTAGTTCAGCTTGAAATTGAGCTGCCCTTCCTTTGTTGTATAAAGGCAATATTGTTTTCATAACGAGTTTGATAGACAATTGTGCGCTGAATTGAGCCTTCAAATTGCGTTAGCATATGATACATTATAGGTTATAAACCGGCAGTTGAGTTTGGGTTTTGGCATACACTTACTGAATGAAATACAAGTCAAGAATGAAAACGCTAAAATATTAATTTGAGAAGCAATTCATTCAGTTAAAAGTAAATATAAGCCGTTCGCTGGGATGTTAGCACTCGTTCTATTAGCCTAAATAGCCAAATAGTTTCCAATGAAGACCTATAACATTTCGAGGAGAACTCAGTTGTTAAATCAGTTAGACTAATTCTTGTTCCTTTTCAGTTGTAAAAAGAATTGAAGTTTCTCCTAAGTACCTCAGACATTAACATTTCAAGGTTTTGATCTGATTTCTACGTATAAAGCTGAAGAATTGCACTGTGTGTATGAGAAGTTCAGTCTTTTCTGCAAAATTGTTGCATAATATTTTCGGCTAAAAGCACTTTTATAAGTTTGCTTAAGTATTCTCTTGTCTCTGATCAAGAAGGCGTATATATACATGTACTCTACTGTGTTGCAGCAAAACTTGTGACAAAAAGAGAGTGAATACATAGGCTTGCAATTCTTTATCTGGGAGTACATTTTGACCCCCCACTGTGCTCAATTTAAGCAAAATAACGTTAACTTGTACGTTTAGTGTTAAGTTATTTGTATAATACTTTTGTACTTTTGATTTTGCATAGTATTGACGTGGTTTATTGTAAGGAACGATGAGAAGTTCCCTGCTAACGTTAGTAGATAACAAACATGTTTTGCTCAAAGGCTCAATTTGAACCATAGACGTAAGTATGCACTACTGTTTTCTGTATACATGTGCAACAACTTGTGTTTGTCTTAGAACATTTGGTTTTCAAAGAATTCCTTCAGTAGTTTTTAGAGCTATGTGTCAATTTGAAGTATTTCAGTATGTTATTCAAGTAATTTAAAACCTAATTATTCATTAACGCGAACTTAAAACTTCTTTAATCGATAAAGCTATGGTACCATGAATAGTAAGCATTTAACGTATCAGAACGAAATTTCCATTAGATGCAAGAAATGAATACTTCTCCGTTCTCCTATGAGTTTCCTCAAGGCAAACTATTGAGGTCGTAAGAAAACAAATTTGTTAAAGGAGTAATGAAAAATCAGCTTGTACATAAATATTTGTTTGACAAGGATATCTTATAAATTTTTGCTTTGCACAATCTAAGTCTTTTTTTTATTTCAGCTAGGCATTGTTTTATATTAATTCTTTCAAATTAAAAGCAAATATGACATTAAAAAGCGTTTGTTTTCGTACCGTTGTTAATTTTGCAGTTCTGTTAGAGGTTTCCTTTTTTTGAGCGCCATGAAAAAAAAATATTTTCATACTACCTGTGAGACCGCTGATTCATTTTCATAGCGTAAATTGCCGATCAATAAAGCTTTATTGAAAATTAAGGTTTTGCTATATGATTACTCGTGAAAAACAACTTTTTCATGTACATAATGATTCAACCACTTATTGTTATAGAGGCTACAAATTTTCATGAGGATAATATATCATGTTAAATTACAATGGTCTCTATTGACAATAGTGGCAATAAGCAAAACACGCAGTAGTAAAATTCCACCTGGAGATTTTTTCCAAGAGACATTTTTACTTATTGCTCACATTTCTTAAGCTCAGAGGAAATTAAAATACTGCATTAAAAAATCTGGAAATCTTATTAGCTCAATTGCCTCTATAATCAGGATTTGCCTTTTGACAGTTGATTTTTGTCTTTGACTCAGTTGAAAGAACTCAAATCGACTCTTCATAGGATCCATAACAAACAAACGTTTGAAAACATAGAAACCCTTTCGGAAAGATAACATCAAAACGAAGTACGCAAAGCCAAGAATACTAGTATTATAATACAATATTACCACATAGAAAAGTGAAACACTAATTTCCAAAAATTTTGAATACCTTAAACTTTGAACTTGATGCACTATGGGTTACAGGGTTTTAACACTGGAAATTTTCCAAATCAGCCAAATGAATGTAGAAGTATACTTGTCAGTTTGACTATGGTATCGAAGCTCCTAATCTGATTTCTACTGTCTGTGTTGTCGGTTTTTATGGTAGCAAAAATCAAAATTAGTTGTGATAACTGTTACTTAATGTGGCCATGACTTAAAGGTATCTCCACATTAGTTATTTTACAATATTTAATGTTCATTAGCCGAATGTTCTTCAGAGAAATTTAATCATTTAAAGAGTTGCACTGACCTATCTTTTCAAAAATTACTGGTAAAATATGTCAACACACCAAAAAAATGAACATTTTTACCGACAATTTAAGTAAAATGAGAAATAAATCTTATTCTGAAGCTGTGATTGGCCAATTTAAAACACTATTCTGTAAGCGGACAAGTATACCTTAGTTTTTTCATCAACTAGTGTAACGGAGGGCTTTACGTGGTTGGACTGCATTTAACCGCATCTTGCCATGCCTCGCGGGCCATGGTCATGCCTCAACGGTCTGTGGGAGTTGATATGATTCTATCACAACCGAACGACTGACTTATAAACCAATTAGACTTTTATTACCAATTATGATAAAAACTGCCGTCTAAATTTCTCATTTTTTCCTTGTCGGCTAAACGTTAGCAGGGAACTTCTTATCGTTCCTTACAATAAACCACGTCAATACTATGCAAAATCAAAAGTATTATACAAATAACTTAATACTAAACGTAAGACATAGAACCAGTTACTATATAAACTAGAAGCAATTGTAACCGTGAAAATCAAACAATAAGGCCAATAGTTGAGTTTAAATGTATTTGATTTGTCCATTGCTTTTTCCATTGCTTTATATAAGTTAACGTTATTTTGTTTAAATTCCGCACAGTGGGGGGTCGAAATGTACTCCCAAATAAAGAATTGCAAGCCTATGTACTCACTCTCTATTTATCACAAGTTTTGCTGCAACACAGTAGAGTACATGTATATATACGCCTTCTTGATCAGAGACAAGAGAATACTTAAGCAAACTAATAAAAGTGCTTTTAGCCGAAAATATTATGTAACAATTTTGCAGAGAAGACTGAACTTCTCACAATATAGGTTTTTTTATTCATAAAAAGCAAGTAGTCAGGTTTTTTGTTTCAACCCGTGACTTGTAAGAGAGCCGAAGTGAAAAGATCCGATTCAAGAGAACCGACAATTTATTTAAATTATAAGTTGATAATTTACGGTAAATTTTGCGACAAATTAATTTGGCTCTTAAATGAGACTACTACTTTCGAGTACTGGAAAAAATAATATTTAGTATCTTCTAGTATAAGACATTGAAAGCAAATTAAAAAAATAATTATCTTGAAATCATCGCGGACCATGGTCATGCCTCAACGGTCTGTGGGAGTTGATATGATTCTATCACAACCGAACTACTGACTTATAAACCAATTAGACTTTTATTACCAATTATGATAAAAACTGCCGTCTAAATTTCTCATTTTTTCCTTGTCGGCTAAACGACCTGTCCGCCAATTTTCCTAGCACCAGGAAAACCATGTGTTTTTTCTGTTTTTTTTCTATAGAACATTGCAAAATTATACTCTTTAGCTTAGAATGCTTGCAGCAGTTGTGCAGTAAAGATTGCATAATAGACCACGTGAATATAGTCTATATAATATAGTAAATTATATCAAATAGCTTAGTAAAACCAGAAGGTCTCCTTCACTTTTTTGACAAATATACAGCTGTAGTCTAAATAGATTGTGAGAAGGTATTTCAATTGTTTTGCGTTCAGAACTATATAACATAACAACTATTATGACGTAATTATCCCTTGAATACTACTTTTAGATCACAAACTCAAACTCAAACTCAAACTTTGACTTTAAATTAGAGGGATAGGCCAAGTTTTCACATTTTATTATATTTGGTAATTCAAAGTTAAGCGGTCACCGATTATTGTGTTTTTAATACTAAAAGTAGTCTTTCTTCGAAGTCAATTATCCTTGAATAGTGTTTTTAGATCAAAAATTCAAACACAAACTCAAGACTTCCATTTTTCTGGAGAGCAATCGACCAAAATCACCATTTTAATAAACTTGCTTATCGAAATCCATGCCGCCTCTGAGTTTTGAATACTAAAAAAGAAGCCCTTTTCTTAAAAGTCAATTATCCTTGAATACTGTTTAGATCACAAACCCGAAATCGAACACAATGGTTCAACTTTTAGGTAAAGTGATCGACCATGTTTCACATTTTTATTCTACTTGCTTATCCAAAGCCATACTGTCTCCGGTTGTGTTTTGAACACTAATAAAGAAGAATTTTGTTTCAAATTCCGCGAGAAGTACTTCTCTGGAACCATTTGGGGCCTATTGAGTGTAATCAGACGCTGAAAACAAACAAAATTTGTTCAGCTAAACACCTAAATTTAATGTTTTTGTTTGAGCTCTCAAATGCGAAAGACTGTGCAAGAATGCAACAAGACTGCGCAACGAGTTTGTGCAAGAATGTTTCATGAGGTTGATCCGTTTTTAATTTTCCTCAGATAAACAATGACCAAATGAAATTTAACAAATTAGGAAGAAGTTAATATAACAAAAATTGCAAGATCATGTAGCGCTAAACTTTTGATGCATAGCAAGTTCACAATTACAGTCTCAGCTTTGAACACATCCTGAGCCGAAGCTAAGGTTAATATGAAACTCAACAAACGCATTGTCCTTCTGGCAAGCTATCCCAGCAGTTTTCTGTCTATACAAGTTTTTGAAACGTAGGGATTCGGAAAATTTGTGTAATTCCTGACAACTGAAACAACAGGTGGCTCTGAATAAACATACGAAAACAACTATATAGTGTAAAACCTGTTTTTTTGATAATGTAGGTACGTTGTAAAGTGTTTGTTTCCATTAAGGTACACACTATAGAATTTTTGAAGCAAGCAAATTTTGAATAAATTATAAAAAAAGTTGCACTTCAAAAAAAGAACATATCAAAAAAACTCCTAAAAATTAGACTGGTTCGCTAAACAATAAAACCCTACATTGATTTAATTAATTAAGTACCACTTGATATACCATAACATGGATTTCTTAATTGTTAATTAAAAAATTAACATTGAGTTGAAAATTACTGAGTTAACGTGTACAACATAGCTTCAGCGTTTTTTATATCTTCGAAAAAACTTCAAACACTTAATGAATTGTTGAAAACATTAGCGGCTAAATTCTATCGGTCTGTGTCAGTCAGGACACATTACCTTGAGATAGAGAAAAGCTTCTGTTGTTTATGCTCAGCGAGTCTCCTCTAGAGATAAGAATTGTTTTCATTTTTTAGAGAAACAGAAACAGCTTTTTGTAGATAGTTAGTAAACAAATGGTAACATTTGAGGGTATTAAAAGGAAGTAGTAGTAGGTACTAGTGTAACTTAGAACCAATAAGCAGTTGTAGTAGATATTATAGTATCTAGTAGTAGTTGTAGGTAGTACTAGTAGGTAGCAGTAGTAGTAGTAGGTACTAATTGCAAATAGTAGTTGTAGATAGTAATAGTAGGCAGTAGCAGTAGTAGGTAGCAGTAGTGTTGTGTTCAATTCCGAAATGTTCGCCAGGCTTCATAACCCAATATGTTATACAGACTCTGTCGCTTTAAATTTCAAATTTCTTTGGATGTTACTCTTTCCGATGCTCTATCAAATATCGTTACGGTGATGTTATTTTAAAACGTCGACAGAACAATAAGTAATCCAAAATTTTAACACAGGGTTACTGAATGCACAGAAAATTTGATTCAAGAAAGAACAATAATGAACTCATTCGATTGTTATTGGCTTGAGGTGCTCTGATATTTTACTTCCAGTGTTTAATAGTTGAGTATATGTATATTCAGTATGCTGGAACCATTTACTGAAGAAGCGGTTCGCTTTTGTTTAAGATTTCAGTCAAGGCACGCATTATCCGTTAGTGTTATTCCAAATACGCAAACAAGACTTATTCGCTACTGAAGCTGTTTCTAGCAAACCCCCGCAGATACAAAGCTTGTGTTCTTTCTTGCTTAATTGATCAAGTGGCTAATTAACTTTTGAAAATTTAGCTATTTTTACAGTTCCAGTGGAAACTACTCTTCTTGTACATCATTACACTATTTGTTTGATTCAAGCTCTTGACGAATTCCTATCATTCTACTTTATTTAACTAACACGTTCAGCTGCTCCTGCATATCATAGTTTTTCCACCAAATTTTTCGGTTTTTTACAGAATTTAATCTTTTTACTTAGCTCAATTTATTGTTTATCTCTCAACAATTTATCTCAAAAAATTTTTTTCTTTAAATAATCTTGCTCAATCCTAGAAGGGTAGCTGAATGCGTATAGAGAAATTTGTTTTCAAAAAAGCATGCCCAGAACATCAAAAAATTGTTTTTGTCTTCTGTGTTGCAACATTTTATCATTTTCTTGCCTAGGATTAAAAGACAAAGAGCATGAATTTGTTTTTTTCGTAAAAAATCTTGATAGTTTTTAATATGGTAGCTAGATAGGTGTAGAAAATTTAGTTTTCAACAAAGCATGCTCAGAACATCAAAAACTTGTTGTCGTCTTCGTTTGTGACATTTTGCTTGCCAATGCTTAATGGGACAGAGTTTAGCTACGCTGAAGGTCAAAATCCGTGTGCAAGATATAATATTATTGGATCGTGGAGACAAATAACAACATTCTTCAAGGCAATTAAATTGCCCTCCAGGAACTTATCTCCCCCTCTCTCTATCTCTCTCCCTCTCTCTATCTCTCTCTCTCTCTCATCGGATTGCAAACATATAAATACATAAATACATAAACACATTCAGACATATATACATACATTTCACTGTATAGATATAGAAAAACATACACACATAAAACCAAGAACGTCTTGACATATACACACATTTACAATTTCTACCCACAGACATACACTTCAGCTTATACTCATAGAAACATATTACTAAACTTAAGCACAGTTATATTTACTTATAAACAGATATACACTTTCATATATACTTTCATTATACACACGAATACGCATAATTATATAAATAAAACTCTCATTCTTTCGTTTCTTTCAATTGTTCATTCCTACATAAACATTACAATTTTGAACACATGTAAGCAAATATACGTACTTGTTTTGATAGAAATATACATAGTTACACATGTATATAAAAAAAATTAAGCCAAGCTTTCCACATCACACTGTACATTTGCAAAAGTATTGTCAACAAAAACTGCTTCTGACTGCTCTTTGACTTCTTTCAGACTACTTCAAAAACTGAGTTTTTCATGTCCTATTTGGTTGAACAAAATGAAGTCCACAAAAATCATTTTTGAAAGCTCCTTCATTGCGAAAAATCCATTTCATGCCATTTTAGGGCTTCAAAAAATTTTTTGAAATTTTTTTTCAGAAAAATAACGAAATTTTTGTATGTTTCGACCCCCCATACTTCATAGGTGAATAAAGTGAAGTCAACAAAAAATCACTTTTGAGTGCTCTTTTATAGCGCAAAATCCATTTCAGACCATTTTAGGACTTTGAAAAATTTTGAAAATTTTTTTCAAAAAATTCGAAATTTTGATACGTTTCGACCCCTATACTACTTAGATGAAAAAAAGTGAAGTCAACAAAAAATCACTTTTGAGTGCTCTTTCATAGCGCAAAATCCATTTCAGACCATTTTAGGACTTTTAAAGATTTTGAAATCTTTTTTCAAAAAATTCGAATTTTTGATACGTTTCGACCCCTATACTACTTAGATGAAAAAAAGTGAAGTCAACAAAAAATCACTTTTGAGTGCTCTTTCATAGCGCAAAATCCATTTCAGACCATTTTAGGACTTTGAAAAATTTTGAAAATTTTCAAAAAATTCGAAATTTTTATGTTTTGACCCCCATACTTCATAGGTGAAAAAAAGTGAAGTCAACAAAAAATCACTTTTGAGTGCTCTTTCATAGCGCAAAATCCATTTCAGACAATTTTAGGACTTTGAAAAACTCTGAAAAATTTTCGAAAAAATTTTTGAAAATTTTTGAATTTTTTCTCAATCGCGCATAAAACATGAATTCAAAACCACCAAAACCCAATTCCCAAGTTTCAATTTACATGAACCATCAAAATGAAATGGAAATAGCTGAAAAGTATAGTAATTTGCCTTACACTCTGAAAAAATTACAAGATTTCACTTTTTCAGAGATAAAATTTCTTGTAGGGGGGGGGGTTCCGGACCCCCCCCCCCCCCCTACAAGCACTAGGCAACTTACTATACTACTTATATATATTCATATATATATATATATATATATATATATGAATATATATATATATATATATATATATATAAAATTGAAGTACAAACGCAGATAGACGTATGTTAATAAATGATAAACATGTATGTTTGGCACAAATGACGGGGATGTGAGAGCTAATTAAGGACGCGCAAACATCAAATTAATAAAAAATTGAGACAAAAACTCTTACATCGTGTTCCTATGAATTTAGTTATTTTGAACAATATGTCACATACTGGGAACGAAAAAATTTTTGAAGCTCATTTTTACCGCAAGCAAACATTGATTATCTTTAGAAAATCAAAAAAAAATTCTGGAGCTTTCGGGATTCAAAACTTGTCGGAATTTGGCAAAATTTTTGAAAGAGAATGATATGTTGTGAAAGAGAACAAATTTTTTTAAAGAAAATAAACATAGTCCGCGAAAATAGAGCCCCTTTTCTGTATTATTGCTCAAGTTTTTTTTCTCGCATAACGTTAGGACACTGAAGAACATTCTGAGCATACAATTCGTAACTCAGAAAAAAACCAAAAATTTTGTTAAATTTGTGTGCTTTAAAAAAAGTTCTACCAAAGAATGTCTTTTCTTTGGTTTTATATATCTAACATATCATAATTATATTTCACGTTATGTTATCGTTATTTTTGTCGCTGGTTTTTAATGTTTTTTCTTTTTGTATTGATTTTATGCATTTCATAGTCTTCATAATTTTAATCAGATTTTAAAGTTTAGAAAA
The DNA here is from genome assembly GCF_964194025.1 of Convolutriloba macropyga. Lineage (NCBI taxonomy): Eukaryota > Metazoa > Xenacoelomorpha > Acoela > Convolutidae > Convolutriloba > Convolutriloba macropyga. The sequence goes on from NC_134472.1 coordinate 35,706,024, forward strand.
ATAACTGTTTTTACAAATCTACTACCTTTACTTATGAAAAATTGTTCTGAGAGCCATTCCTATTTTTTTTCGAACGAATAAGTTCAGTTAGAAGCAAATGTTGTAGTCTTGTGTGCCGTGACTACTTCTTTTCAGCGGAGTTTTTCGTTAACGAATTCTGTTCTAGAACTAATTTTGCTCTCATTATCAATATGACTTTTCGTCCAAAAGAGCAGGTCATAATGGTAGTCCCAAAGAGCATCAGGTTGCCATATTGCATTCTTGAAGTCTGAGTAAGCTAAGTTTGCGGTTCACAACGATTCTGACCTTTTCGTGTGAAGGGCAGTTTGATATTTGGTAGGTTTGGCCCCTTTTTTCTACACCTCCCCCTTCTCTCAGCGCAGTGCAGCTGGCTTAGCTTCCTTCAACTTAAGCGAACTACAGCCAGAGCAAACCTCTCACATTTCATTCGAGGACAATGCTTCCGACGTTAGCCGGTTAACTTCTGGTGTAAAATTTCAATAAGATATCAACCATTTTGTAAAAATGTTTGAAGTTTTTCAGTTTTTGGCTTATATCTCCTCCACCAATACATAGGCCACTAAATTACCTCTCCGTATTAATGTATGTTTAAAATACGTTTCAATTGAGAAAAAAAGGTCTCTCAGCCGATGTGTTTTGAGATATTCGATAAAAAATGAACCTGGAAACGACGCTTTTGAGAGTAATTGAAGAATTGAGAGTAATTGAGAGTAATCCAAGACTTATGACAAAACATTTGCAATCATGGAGTTTTGATTCCCGCTTTTGAAATTTTACTGTTTTGTTGTAGTTTGTAAACGCTCAATTTGCTAGCAAAAAACGATGAACAAGCTAAAAAGCCATCTGAAGGTAAGACGATTAAAGCAATTTTCAAGTATAAAAAAATTAAGCATGACAAAGTATCATATGTTGTACGGTGTCTTAAGATAAAAGTGTTAAGATCTCGAACAGAATTGAGAAATCAAACATTTAAAAATTTACTGTTCAATTCATCGCACATCAAAACTCAAGGAAACAAAAACCAGTCTGAATATTTGTTGCAAAGCGTGAGAATCACTTTTTAGCTATGTGCCGCCTGAAGTTAATCAAGTTGCTATTTATGGTACTTAAATTGATACTCAAAAAGTAAACGAAAAATACAGAATTGTTTATTTGTTGGTTTTATTAGGGTTGTTTCATTTCGATTAATTTTCCCATGTTTCCATTTGATGCAGAAATTCAGGCTGTGAAGGTCGATTTTCAGTCTGTAAGTTTGAGTTTTCTGCCAAGTTTCGGAGGAGCAGCGAAAAACCACAAAACGCATAATGGAAAAGTCTCAAAAGTCTGTTTTTTATCACGACCTGACCAAGCTTTCCCAGAGACATTAATTATTATATAAGATATGTATTTTGGGGAACTGTGTGGGCTTGTCATTAACCGTGTCCTCTGCGGATGTTATCGACATCGATAATGTTCATACATTGGCTCTAAACATTTATCAAACTCAGTGGAAACTCAAAAATATTGATTCAGAACACAATAATGTGGAACCAAAAAAGGCACGTGGAAGCGATGTAATAAAGGAAATCGACTAATGTTTTTTGAGAAACATCACCAAAGGACAGACTACGAAGAAAGGCAAGTCGACGCCCGCAACCGAGCACCCGATTCCCCAAGAGATATCGACAGTGTCATATGAACATGACAATGTCGATGTTTCTTAGGGGGTCGGGGGGGGGGGGGTTCGGTTGGGGCGTCGACTTGCCTTTCTTCGTAGTCTGTCCTTTGGTGATGTTTCTCAAAAAACCTTAGTCGATTACCTTTATTACATCGTATTCCTATAAATTGCATGAAAAACGGAAGAACTATGCATTCCCTTGCAAAGTTTCTTAAAAGTTTCGTAAAAACTTTGAATCTTATCGAACAGTCGGGAAGAATAAATAAAGTAAATTTAAAAGTATAATGACTTTCGTCAGTTTTTTTAAACTTTTTATTCTCGCTCTTCGTTCTGAGAAATGACGTGGGAATGTTTGCAAACAATGACTCACCTCTTTAGGATGTGCTCCCGGGTTGACAAGCCAAATGGGTGCCAAGTTCCTCAATGTCTCAACGTACTGTGAATGGCTGTCAGGGTCAAAGTCAATGACGTCATTAGCAAGCGCAGTATTTGCACCCTTTTCTGCAACAACCCCAGAAGATGTTGTAGATAGAGCTGCAGCCTCATTATGCCCAAACGAGTCTGAAGTCACGTGCTTGTTTCCTGTGTTGCCTCTCTTATCCCCCCTCGGAGACCGCAAATCCTCCAGTGAAGTTCCTGGATTACAGCGGGGGTCTTTTTTCCCTATTTTGCCCAAATTGGACGTCTTACCAGAACTGAATACACCCATATAATCAATGTTGATATTGTTGTCAGTAAAACTCCAGTCTTTAGATGCTAAAGAGCTCAGCGACTTGCAATAAGGTTTAATAACTAATCCGTTCTTATTATAACTAGAATCTTTAACTAAAAGCCTTTCAGGCCGTTGTCTGTTTACCGGAGGTTTTTGGGAAAGAGTAGCGGAAAAAGGTGCTAATTTGTTGGAGTTGTCCATATCAATTTCAATTCCACAAAGTTTAGATGATCTGACAGTTAATCGGGAATTGTCGATTCTGGGAAGTCTTTTTTCCGAACTGTCACACTGTGTGAACAAATCAAGCGCGTCATATAACAATTGCTGTCCGACTTTCCTGCTGTTATTACTGCTCATAACTTACTGTTATAATTTAATAGTTTGAACTAAAACTAAATGTTAATTCTAAATTTTCACTTTGAAATGTCTGGGAAGAACATAAAAGAGCCGACAAGCGGGAACCTAAAAATATGATAACAGGTCAAAAAAGTAGATTAAGCAAAAAACAGCAGTAAATGGCCTGCATTAGGTGACTAAGGTTTAATCCATTTAGTCGATCGATCACACAATATATGTAATATTATCTGACAGTTTCAGTTTAAATTTAGCTCCCAAAATTTAAGTGGATTTATTGCTAAACCCACTTAAACGAGGGCACTTGTCAGGAAATCTGTTCAAACGTACTGTGTGCGTCAGAGTAAATATTATTCCTTCGTTAATTGCCCTGGGCTGAAAAAATTGCACAAGTAATGGTTTGAATGTTGGAACAGACTTCGGAAGACTTTTGAAAAGGCCGGAACAAGTTGCAACAATGAAGGATAAACTCTTCTCACAAAGAACTTTGAGAAGCCAAAAGAAAAAGTTAATAAATGGAAACCTGTACAGTGAAACTGCTCTAATTTTCACTATTTGGTTTATAACTGCGAATTTGCAAAACAGATTGTTTATGCTACAAATTACAGTGTGAGAGTTTGATATCGTTTTCGAACTATTTCAGAAAGGAAGCTTAAGTAGTCGTCTTCCCCGCTCTTGGGAAAAGGGGAGAGCCTCCGGTGTTAAAATTTATCAGAAGCAACTTATTTACAACTTTAACGACCTCAAGGTTATAGAGGCCTACTTGAGAGGGGAAAATTCCCCAGCTGTTATTTAACTCATTTTTCATCTTTATTCTCGACCACACTCAAGCATGAAAGTAGTAGACTAAAGTTGTTTCATTAGTTTACTTCGGCTTGTAATCGAGAAATCATCTGCCACAGGAACTGATTGTTATAAAAACAAACCCCAATTTTGTCTGTTTTTGCAGCGTATTAAAGCAGCCTCTGACCACGAATTAAACATTTGAATTCAAAACTTGCTGACTAAAACTTTGACCCTAAGTTTATTTGCACTCAGCGAAGACTTCAGCTATGTCAAGCGATAATTATTAACCACTCTGAAAGACAAATGGCAAGAGTTTCTTTTAGAAACTCCTTTCTTTTAGTAAACTACAAAAAAATCTCCGAGTTCTTAAATCCATAGCAAAAAACCATAACAACAGGTAAATCATTTCTAATTTCAGTTGATTTTTATCTAAAATGCAGAATAAAAAGTACTTTGTGTCAAATTAAAATTTCCAATAAAAAGTTTTACAAAATAGCAATACAATTTGGTGTATTGCTACACAAAAATATTTTAAAAAAGGGGGAAAAGTATAATCTGTAAATTTTTGCGAGAAATCATCGCTTCCATCGTTCTTCAACTTGATGGTATATAGGGAGGTCCGGTTTTTATCACAGATTGGCTTTTTGTTTTGGAATTTGAAATCAGATATGACGCTAAGAGTACCACCAAGGTAAGCAAAAAAAACTCAATGTGAATGCTTCATGATGAAGTTAATAACTTTTTGCGGATGATGACATTGATGTTTTTCGGTACCTGCTCCTCTTCATTTCTTCAATTGAAGTTTTAATCATTCGTATAAGGAAACTTTGTTAATTCTTCTCAATATCAAATACAACTTACTATGATTGCAAAATGTAAAATATCTGAGCAGACTGATTTTCATGAGTGCATTTTTCATGAAAAACAGTTTTGTTGCTTAACTACTTACCTCAGTTGAGCGAAGATAGAAAAAAATAAATTAAGCAAACTTTTAGATCAGACAGCATCCAAAAATGAGAACAGAACAGCATCCATCACGATTGAGGTTTCATTGCACTGTTCTGACAACTGAGAAAAATGAAACAACAGTTTGAACAATTTGAAATCAATCTCATTCAGGAACTTTTGACCGAGCTAAACTTCCTATTATATCTATTGTCACTGTGCAGAAACTGATCCATTGAATCTATTTTTTTTTTTAAAAAAAAGTCTGTTTCTTTCATCGTTTTGACATAATTTTTTCATTTTTGAAGAGGAGTTGACATTTAATTTAATAAATAATCTTTTGATCGGCCAGCTTGCAATTGCATTGTTCTAAGCATTCTAAAGAGTTTTTCAATGTTTTAATATATGATTCGTCCTAAATGAGAAAAATGTCATTCGTCCAAAATGAAATTTGTTTGTCGCCATTTTGCAACGTTTAGTGGGGACATAAAATGTTTCAATTGCAAAACGCAAGTCTGCGGATATTTTCTTGCCGCGAACAAAATCGAAATTTTACAGAAAACATTTTTCGTTTTTTGTTCCGACCTTTCTTGAGGGGGGAGGAACTATATACTCAAATGGGTTTTTTTTTGTTCAGACAACTTTGGCCGATCGATATATTCATCGTAGAGAGTTGTGAGTGGTATCGTTAGAAAGCTCCTCCAGCGTAGAATATGGATTTGAAAAGATTTTTTTTTATTTTTGTTTTTTAATAGGAGTTATCGAGGTTTAAACTTCTGAGAAAAGTAGAATGAATTCCGTTGTTTTTATTCACATTTTCCTGAATTTTTGACTAAAATTTTGACAATTTTGCTACAATTTTTTAATATGTTTTTGATAAAAAGCAGTTGATTATATTCTTAATGACAAAAAAATATTGTCGAGTACTTTTATATATTGTCATTTAATTTTTTGTCAAAAATTCTGGCCAAATAATTCAAAATTTAGACTTTTTCATCAAAAACAACGAAATAAGCTTCTTTAGACCACTTTGATTAAAGTTGCCGGAATTACACACCCAAACAGCACCAACACAATCTTTTTAGACTCAAAAAGGGGCTATTTCCATCTCAATTTCCGTTGAAAGTGCTCTGTAATAAAAACTTTGCAGTTTTTTGCTAACTCTACTCGTTGATTATCAAAAACGTAGCAATTTTTTATATTTTTTAACTAACAAATTATCTATATTTATAAAACGCGAAAAACAACTCTTCCTAAAGGAAAAAGCATAAGCAAGCGTAGTTTTGGACCATTCTTGGACTGTTACAATCCTCGAATAATTCGGATTGTTATCATTTAATTAATAATCTTTTGATCGGCCAGCTTGCAATCGCATTGTTTTGCAACGTTTAGAGGGGACATAAAACGTTTCAATTACAAAATGCAAGTCTGCTGATATTTTCTTGCCGCGAACAAAATTCAAACAACAAAATCCAAACAGCAGTCTTTTTTGAATTAAATTAGTCGATTTTTTTTATATTAATTAGATGACAGAACATTTCAAATCAAAGCTCAGAATTGATAGGTCCAAAACGTTTCCCAATTAATTCCAAATTATTGTATCTGGTTTATTACTTGAAAGTTTATGGCCGTTTTGACCTTTAGAAATATTTGATTTTTACATAAATAATGGCTTACTGAACTTTTTCCTCTATTTTTATTATTAATTTGGTCAACTTGTAGCTTAGTATCAGCAAAAAAGGCTTCTTCTTTCTATTGGTTTAAAAGTCAATCTCTATAGAGGTTTTACGCCTTAAATTCAGGTATTCTGGCTTTGATACTGCTAGATTTCACATTTTTTAATTAATTTTTACGTACTTGCCAATTTTTCACGTTTTCTAGTTTTGTCACAATATCACGTTAATGAAAGTTCACATAAAACCATTTTGTCGTCCAAAATAAAGTACAATTGATAAAATTGAAATCCTTAAAGGCATAGATTATGGTTTTAACGGCTTCGATACTACTTTCTCGAAGAATTTAATTGATTTTTTTAATATTTGTGTTTAAATGTCCTTTTTACTTTGTCTTACTAGTCGTATGAAATTTGCCGTATATTGACAGGTCTCATTGTCTTTTCATGGAAACATAGACGAGCCATTATTCTGATATTAGTAGATAGCTGATGGCTTTCAAGACTTTAAAAACAATTCTCTTGCAAAATAAAAATAAACACTTTTTAACTTCGCAATTTTGTTCCTTTTATTGTCTATCTGTTACCTAGTCTTCTTAATTTCAGGTCAAATATGACTCTATTGGTGTCAAGGAAAAATTTAATAGGGGATTTGTGTCACAAAATCTAATGCTTTTAGAGAATTCGTTATGCCTTTACTGGCTTCGACACGGGTTTTTCATAAGAAAAAAATTAATTTTTGATTTTGACAAAATTGACGTTCTTATTGTTGCCGTAAGACTTAATATGGGTAATTGCAGGCCTCAGAGGCTTCTTTTGGACGAATAAAGGAACCTATATAAATTTTTCACTTTGTAATTAATGGCTCTCATGACTTTTGAAAACTTTTTTTTTGAAAAAAAAAACAAAGTATTAATTAATTTTGCCATTTTTTCTTTTTTTCTACTTGTGACCTAGTGTCATTATTGAGAGTCACATACTACACTATCGGTGTTCGATGAAGGTTCAATCAAACACATTTTGAGTGCCATAATATGGCTTTAAGGCCTCGAAAGCGTTTTCTTGAAAGTTCTATTTGGTTTTTTCTTTGTTGTCTATTTGTCGTTCTTTTTTTATCCGCATAAAAAACTGAAAACTGACAGGTCTAAATGCTCTTCTAAAGGACCAAATTGTAAACCTATGGATATTCTAGTTGATTTCTGATGGTTTTCTTTACTTTGAAATTAGTTGTTTTTCAAAACAATAAGCTTTAATTTACTCTTTTTTTTCTATTGTCTAATTGTTACCAAGACTTTTTATTGACTGGTCCCATTTCTTTTCGATTGAATTACAAACTATGTTGTTTAGTTTCAGTTTTATAGTTTTATTTGGCGCTATTTTGTTTTTGTTATTAAATTTTGTTTTTTAAAACGGATAAAGTTTTTGATTTAACTATTCTTGGTTGTTGTTGTTTGATTTTGCTGTTCGTTTTGACCCGCTTTCTTGATATTAGGATATCTCATCAATCTAATTTCTTACTTTTACTCCACTGAGTTTTTTGCTTTGAACGCTATCTTTTCGTTCATTCGCCATTTTTTTTTTTTTTGAAAAAAATTTTGAGTTTTTGGAATTTTCTATCTTTTCCTCGTTTGGTAGACGATTATGCGAAAATTGTGGATGAGCGGGGTCGGAACCTTAAGTGCAATCGCACAATACCCAGCCTCCTTTTATCAATTACTTTCTCATGAGAAGTCTATTTTTGTCATAAAGTTATAAAATATTTTTGTTTTCAACAATTTTGCAATTACTGTACCGTATCTAAATTTGTCTAGTACTTTTTAACCCAAAAACCATTAGCAAACGTTCGATAAGCTATGGGATTATAGTTTATAGGGAAAAATTAGAGAGAAAACCGACTTTTGTTAAATTAGCACACTACTTTCCAACGCCTCAAGAATGTTCATATAATTCTGAAATTAAAAACTTTCTTTGAATTTCTGTTTCAGGCTTAAATATTTTCAGCTGTAAGTGGTGGTGCCACTATTAAACAGCATTTTCAGCGATAAGAGAAAAAGAAACATAATGAAAAACCTTGTAAACTTAAAATTGGTAAAACGCAAAAACTGAAAATAATTACGAATTAGGACTGCATATTTGTCCACAGCAGCAGTTTTTTGAAGCTAGTGAGCTGACTCTACAAACTTTTGTAGGCACTGCAGTGAAACTTTAATCAATCCCTGGATCTAGTTTTGGTACTTATATATTGGCACTTATATTTTGAAAAGATGTTTTTGTTTTTTTGGTGGTATGACAATTTACAGGCTAAATTGTTTGTTAATATGCTATAGCTTTGATTCACTATTCATCTCTTACTGATTCGAGGAATTTCATTTGAGACGTCAAATACTATGATTGTCTCATCATTGCGTCAGACAGTGAATTCCTTCAGTGTTTTTCCTTCACCTATAATCAACAAACATTAAAATGTGGAAACCAATCAACCAGCTAATCAGAAGTGAGTAAATATAATGACAGATGCAAAATTAGTTGTTCGATTTCATCAAATGGCTTACAGATTGTATGAGTATTGCTTTTAGATTCAATAGAATCGTTACTAATTGAAGTTGGTCACGGTCTTAATTTGAGAACAATTTGATAACTGCTGATCATTTTTAGGTCGTTACCTGCTCATATGTTGCAGGATGGTAAAATCTGCGAAAGTAATAATTTTTTCATAAGAAAAAAATAATTTTTGAGTTTTGTCATAATTGACGTACTTATTATAGCCGTAAAACTTACTCTGGATAATTGAAGGCCTCAAGGGCTTCTATTGGACGAATAAAAAAACCTATTTAACTTTTTCATCTTGTAATTAGTTCCTCTCATGACTCTGGAAAGTTTTTTTTCGAAAAAAAAACAAAGTATTACTTAATTTTGATCTTTTTTTCTTTTTGTTTCTTCTTGTTACCTAGTGTCATTACTGTGAAGTCACATACTACATAATCGGTGTTCGAAAAAGGTTCAATTAAACATATTTTGAAGGCCAAAGTATGGCTTTACGGCTTCGAAAGCGTTTTCTGGCAAGTTCTATTTGGATTTTTCTTTGTTGTCCATTTGCTGTTCTTTTTGTATCCGCATAAAAAACTGAATACCGACAGGTCCTAATGCCCTTCTACAGAACCTATGGTCGTAAACCAATGGATATTTTAGTTGATTTCTAATGGTTTTCATTACTTTGAAATTAGTTGTTTTTTAAAACAAGAAGCTTTAATTTACTCTTTTTTCTCTATTGTCTAATTGTTACCAAGCCCTATTATTGACTTGTCCCATATCTTTTCTGTTGAATTAAAAGTTATATTGTTTAGTTTCAGTTTTCTAGTTTTATCTGACGCTATTTTGTTTTTGTTATTAAGTTTTGTTTTTCTAAAACGGGTAAATATTTTTATTTAATTATTTTGTTGTTGTTGTTGTTGTTGTTTGATTTTGCTGTTCGTTTTGACTCGCTTTCTTGTTATTAGGATATCTTATCAATCTAATTTCTCATTTTTACTCCACTGAGTTATTTGCTTTGAACGCTATCTTTTCGTTCATACGCCAATTTTTCCTTTTGAAAAATACTTGAGTTTTTCGAATTTTCTATCTTTTCCTCATTTGGTAGACAATTATGCGAAAAGTGTGGATGAGCGGGGTCGGAACCCTATGTGCAATCGCACAATACCCGGCTTCCTTGTATCAATTACTTTCTAGTGGAAGTCTATTTTTGTCATAAAGTTATACAATATTTTTGTTTTCAACAGTTTTAGAATCACTGTACCGTATCTAAATTTGTCTGGTACTTTTTAACCCAAAAATCATAAGTAAACGATTGATAAGCTATGGGAATGTAGTTTACAGGGAAAACTAGAGAAAATATGGACTTTTTTAAATTAGCTCACTACTTTTCAACACCTCAAGAATGTTCAAATAATTCTGAAATTAAAAACTTTCTTTGAATTTTTGTTCCAGGCTTAAATATGTTCAGTTGTAAGTGGTGGTGCCACTATTAAACAGCAATTTCAGCGATAAGAAAAAAAGCAACATATTGAAGAACCTTGTAAACTTAAAATTGGTAAAAACACAAAAACTGAAAATAATTACGAGTTAGGACTGCATATTTGTCCACAGCAGCAGTTTTTGGAAGCTAGTGAGCTGACTCTACAAACTTTTGTAGGCACTGCAGTGAAACTTCAATCAACCCCTGGATCCAGTTTTGGTACTTATATCTTGGCTCTTATTTCTTGAAAAGAGGTTTTTGTTTTTTTGGTAGTATGACCATTTACAGGCTAAATTGTTCGTTAATATGCTATAGCTTTGATTCACTATTCATCTCTTACTGATTCGAGGAATTTCATTTGAGACGTCAAATACTATGATTGTCTCATCATTGCGTCAGCCAGTGAATTCCTTCAGTGTTTTTACTTCACCTATAATCAACAAACATTAAAATGTGGAAACCAATCAACCAGCTAATCAGAAGTGAGTAAATATAATGACAGATGCAAAATTAGTTTTTCGATTTCATCAAATGGCTTACAGATTGTATGAGTATTGCTTTTAGATTCAATGGAATCGTTACTAATTGAAGTTGGTCACGGTCTCAATTTGAGAACAATTTGATAACTGCTGATCATTTTTAGGTCGTTACCTGCTCATATGTTGCAGGATGGTAAAATCTGCGAAAGTAATAATTTTTTCATAAGAAAAAATAATTTTTGATTTTTGTCCTAATTGACGTACTTATTATAGCCGTAAAACTTAATCTGGATAATTGAAGGCCTCAAGGGCTTCTTTTGGACGAATAAAGAAACCTATTTAACTTTTTCATCTTGTAATTAGTTCCTCTCATGACTCTGGAAATTTTTTTTTCGAAAAAAACAAAGTATTACTTAATTTTGATCTTTTTTTCTTTTTTTTCTACTTGTTACCTAGTGTCATTACTGTGAAGTCACATACTAAATAATCGGTGTTCGAAGAAGGTTCAATTAAACATATTTTGAAGGCCAAAATATGTCATTACGGTTTCGAAAGCGTTTTCTGGCAAGTTCTATTTGGATTTTTCTTTGTTGTCCATTTGCTGTTCTTTTTGTATCCGCATAAAAAACTGAATACCGACAGGTCCTAATGCCCTTCTACAGAACCTATGGTCGTAAACCAATGGATTTTTTAGTTGATTTCTAATGGTTTTCATTACTTTGAAATTAGTTGTTTTTTAAAACAAGAAGCTTTAATTTACTCTTTTTTTCTCTATTGTCTAATTGTTACCAAGCCCTATTATTGACTTGTCCCATATCTTTTCTGTTGAATTACAAGTTATGTTGTTTAGTTTCAATTTTATAGTTTTATCTGACGCTATTTTGTTTTTGTTATTAAGTTTTGTTTTTTTAAAACGGATAAAGATTTTGATGTAATTATTTTGTTGTTGTTGTTGTTGTTTGATTTTGTTGTTCGTTTTGACTCGCTTTCTTGATATTAGGATATCTCATCAATCTAATGCCTCATTTTTTACTCCACTGAGTGATTTGGTTTGAACGCTATCTTTTCGTTCAAACGCCAATTTTTTTTTGAAAAATACTTGAGTTTTTGGAATTTTCTATCTTTTCCTCATTTGGTAGACAATTATGCGAAAATTGTGGATGAGAGGGGTCAGAACCTTATGTGCAATCGAACAATACCCGGTTTCCTTGTATCAATTAATTTCTCATGAGATGTCATTTTTGTCATAAAGTTATACAATATTTTTGTTTTCAACAGTTTTACAATTACTGTACCGTATCTAAATTTTTCTGGTACTTTTTAATCCAAAAATCATAAGTAATTGTTTGATAAGCTCTGGGAATATAGTTTATAGGGAAAACTAGAGAAAAAATGGACTTTTTTAATTTAGCTCACTACTTTTCAACACCTCAAGAATGTTCAAATAATTCTGAAATTAAAAACTTTCTTTGAATTATTGTTCCAGGCCTAAATATTTTCAATTGTAAGTGGTGGTGCCACTATTAAACAGCAATTTCAGCGATAAGAGAAAAAGCAACATACTGAAAAACCTTGTAAACTTAAAATTGGTGAAAACACAAAAACTGAAAATAATTACGAGTTAGGACTGCATATTTGTCAACAGCAGCAGTTTTTTGAAGCTAGTGAGCTGACTCTACAAACTTTTGTAGGCACTCCAGTGAAAATTTAATCAACCCCTGGATCCAGTTTTGGTACTTATATCTTGGCTCTTATATCTTCAAAAGATGTTTTTGTTTTTTGATAGTTTGACCCTTTACAGGCTAAATTGTTCGTTAATATGCTATAGCTTTGATTCACTATTCATCTGTTACTGATTCGAGGAATTTCATTTGAGACGTCAAATACTATGATTGTCTCATCATTGCGTCAGCCAGTGACTTCTTTCAGTGTTTTTACTTCACCTATAATCAACAAACATTAAAATGTGGAAACCAATCAACCAGCTAATCAGAAGTGAGTAAATATAATGACAGATGCAAAATTAGTTGTTCGATTTCATCAAATGGCTTACAGATTGTATGAGTATTGCTTTTAGATTCAATGGCATCGTTACTAATTGAAGTTGGTCACGGTCTCTGATCATTTTTAGGTCGTTACCTGCTCATAGGTTGCAGGATGGTAAAATCCGCGAAAGTAATAGGTTAGTTAATGTGTCCTAGAGAACACAACAGCAATGCCATCAATGTCTGAAGCATTAAAAACTTCAATAAAAGATGGTTTCTAATTTGTCACCGAGGATATTTTTTGATTTCATTCAGTAAAAGTTAGTCTTTTTTATGACCGAGCGACTAATAGTTCCGACGAGATTGCTTGTCTATTTGAACTGAGTGAACAACCAGGCCGAAGTAAAGCTCGAGAAGCAATCTCAATGATCGGTTTCGCCGAGACTCTTGAGCGAGAGCGCAACAAAAAGTGCTCTTAAATTTCATGATTTTTGCTGTTAAATATGGCACCTCAACGCATTAGCTTCCATTGTAGAAAGCCAGAGATTGCATGCAGTTTCGCGTTCAAAAATGAACAGCATCGAGTTTTCGTTTTTTCTATCTCAATCGTACGCCAAATCCGGTCATTCAAAGTCTTGTTGTTGAGAACAGAAAAAAAAACAGTTTCTAAAAGTTAATCTAGCCATACGCTTAGTTTTGTTTTCAATCAATCAATCAATCAATCAATTAATAAATTAATCAATCATTTGAACAATCAATTGATCGAATGTCATGCATTTCAGAACAAACATACTCAATAACTTTTTAAAATAAAAGCATCTAACAATTGGTTTTTGTTATCTACATGTCATGCATTTACAAGAAGCTCAAAACATTCAATTTCATATACTTCTACGGAGACTATCATCTTTTTAAACCGATAAAAGCAAGTCTGTGTTTTGTTCAAAATAATAAAATGGAACAAAAGACTCGGCCAGCCCAAAATTGTCACCGCTGCCTACATACACAATAAGCAAAATCTTTATGACATGTTGGAACAACTCGAACAACTGCAGACAAAATCAAAAGCGAAATTGAAAGCAAAAAAAAACATTATTTGCCCTCCAGGAAAGTATTTGCCCTCCAAGATTTACCCCATAGAAATCCCATCAAATAGTACCTCAGATGAGGAAAACGTTTGTGATGTGTTCCGCCTTCAGTTAATATTGAATGTGTAGTGTTGTTGGTGCTGTGGCCGGACGTCAGAGAATCGAACTAATCAGCTTGCTTCATTGACGCCAGTGTTGGTGGTGTTTCAAAAAAACCTTTGAGTTATAGTTACTTTGGCACGATATGCCTGGGCTACCCTTTGCCCACTGTTGTTCCTTGTCAACAGTTAAAACTTTCGTGAGATTTGCTTCACAAATCTTCTTTTGCTACCGAGAAAAAGTCATCCATTTCCTAACCATTGAATTACATCAATATAATCAACATTATGACTTGGTGTTTCTTAAAGTTACAGCTTTTAGCACGTGCCTCCTGGTACAACGTTCAGATGTTGATTTTAGATATGGAAGAACATACAAAATGCTTATTAATATTTTGAATCAGTTGACTTGATGCAAATAATTTGACAACTTCAAAAAAGATAGAAGGAGCCATATTCACAATCCGAATGACTAATCTCTGGAAAAAATGCAAATTTTTACAGGAACTTTTGAAAAAAAGAATGAATTACCGAATTCATATTAACCCAAGGAACAACCACTACGAGTCTAATACAATCCAAAGTTGGATATCACTTTCAATGCACATTTTTTTGAAAAATGTTTTCATGCATTTAGAAAACTGCGGCACCATTTCTGGCTTTTATTCGTTTCAATACTCCTTGTCTCCGATCGTAGGTAATGAATCAAATTTTTTTAGACAGAAGTTTTCTGTCTTGAACACGTAAGAAAAAAAAGGATCTCTTCGGTTTTGTGCCCCCCAGTACGTTATGCTCCCCGCAGTTACTAGAGCATGGGCAATCAGCTACTACACAATTATGAGAAAATATGGCACGTGCGTCTGAATATGGCACTGGGGGTCCAAATAATATGCACCCACTAAGCGTGAGGGAGTACAAACAGAAAGGATCCGAAAACAAAATTCCATATAACCGATTGACATTTTATACGAAGGAAATAATGTTTTAGATACTGACTGCACTTGAAAGGTAAATGATGGTTTCTGTCTACAAAGTTACTGCATTGTAGAAAACTGTCAAGACTGTCTTCAGTCATAAACACCCAAAATTCTCAAGAAATTTGAGGTACAATTGAAAATTTTTCTTTTATTTATAGTTTCTATCGATAAGCAACTACTTTGTTAGCCTGAGATTTTATCATAGCACAGTTTCTGAACAAAGTGTTTTATCTGAAATCTAAACAAACCACATTTTTACTTATTATTTACTTTTGCGACAATTTGGATTTAGAGACACAACACTTTGAAAAAATGTGCTCTCTAATATCAATGTCCACAAAAGAGACAAGTGAGGTGAATGAAAGAAAAAGGATATTTTTCTCGATGTTAACATAATCGAAGTCAATAGATATCAACTCGAAAATTAATTGTCACCCCAGGTTCCAAATTCATAATAAAACTACGAAATAAGAAATAAGCTTGCTTAAAGAAATAAGCTTGCTTAAAACGTTAAGGAAATCATATCAGTATTTGTGATAACACTTTTTAACAATATTGAGAAAAGAGTGCAATAATTTTCGGTCCAAATTTTTTCAAAGGCAATCATCTGCAGAGGTGGACCCATAATGATTGAAGCTGTCAAGTAAGTGAAAACATAAATTCGCAGCCTTGAACTGCACATCAGCATCCATTCTTCGAGGACTGCAAGCCTGCAACTCAGTTTTAGCCTTCAGCTTTAGCCTTTGTATTAATTGCTAGCTCAGTAATCTAAACCTTCTTAGCCGAAACAATGAAAAAATTGTCCGCCACTTCCAAAACTACACAAGAAAGTGAACTGTTATAATTAATCTGTTTTATTTGGTCTTAGTTTTCAGTGGTCAAAACCTTTAATCAAGTTTTATTCTAAATCTTTATTTTGTTGTGGTTTGTGTCAATCTACTTTACTGGACAATTTTTTACATGTTACGTGCTTTGTCTACAGAGCAAACTTGCACCTTCCTTCCAAGGGTAAATCTTGAAGTGCACCGTTTTATTGATTAATATCACAGTCAAATTTTATTGTAACAAGTTTTCAATGCCTAAAAAATAAACAAAGCAATTTCATAATAATTTTTTGTCTCTGTTGAGAAAAGATTTTTTTTCCATTAAAAAAACCTTTTCACAATAAAAAAATGTGTGCGCTTGAATTATGGAGAACCTGAATTACAATTGAATGCTTAGGGCCACTCATCTAAATACAAAATTTTAGAATTTCAGTTTGCTGAAGTTGAAACAAAATATTTTACAACTTGATAGAAATAGAAATTCAATTAATTTGATTAATTTGATGCCATTTTTTACACTAAATGGTCCTTTCTAAGCCACATGACAATCAGCAAACATCATTTTCAGCGCCACTGTAGCCGGCACCCATTTTTTCACAGATCAACAAATAAATATAGACTTTTCGCTTTTTTTGTCTGATTTCAACAAAAATTGTTGTTGAAAGAAAACTCTTTCCAAGAAACCTGATTTTTTCATAGGAGAAAGGAGCACAGTCACACGCTATAATTGTTACAATCATTAACAAGCACTGGTTTTATGATGGAGATCCAAACGTGATCATGGGCGTAACTTGGGGTGTAACGACTTGCTGGTAGAGAATAAACGAATCAGAAGGTATCTACAGTAAACTTTTACACAATTACTCAGATGAAAGTTTGATAACGAATAAGTGAAACTTTGACTGTAAAGTTGTAACTGCTGTTGAATATTCATAGCACAATAAATTCCAGTAAATTTTTGAGTGCCCGAGTGACTTGGTTTTAACGGTTACATGACAATTTACCTAATACCATTACCCAATGCCATTATGCCCAATGCCATTATACTCAATGCACATTGATATTTTTGCCCAATAGTTCAAGTACA
This sequence comes from Convolutriloba macropyga, assembly GCF_964194025.1. NCBI lineage: Eukaryota > Metazoa > Xenacoelomorpha > Acoela > Convolutidae > Convolutriloba > Convolutriloba macropyga. The sequence goes on from NC_134472.1 coordinate 35,722,721, forward strand.
AAATAGCAGTCGCTATTACGCCTCAGTTTTAACATACTCAAGTGGATAATTTAATCCCAAGTTCGGTTGTGATAGTTTCATATCAATTCCCATTGGCCGCTGAGGCATAGCCGTGGCCATTTAATATGTCAAAACATGCGACAGCTAATTGGAAGTCAGAATAAAAAATATCCAATTTCATCGGGTATAATGGCATGGGTATAATGGCATTGGGTAAAATTTAATGGAGTTAATTGTCCTGGCACCCGATGTAACGATCTACAAATATTTTAAGGAGAACGTTTTCGTTTTGCACATTGAGTAACGATGCCAAGTTGTTGAGTTTGTTTTGTTTCAATTTCCAACGAAAACTATGAAGTCTAAAATATGACCACTTAGCAGTAGATTTCAATGTGGTATTTCATGCGCCCTCAATAAAATTGGAGCAACACGTCGCTCATTTTTCCTACCAAAACGAAAACATTTTACGCCAGTTACTAGGAAAAATATGCTTCATTGAGCAAATCAATCAAAATCAAATCGAAAGATTAAAAATTAGGTAGCGAAAATTCTTCTTCATCTCAACAAAAGGTTATCATAGCACAACGGAAAAACATTCATTGACATATGAAAAACAGAAGCTCCAAATTGTCGATCTTTCAACATAAAGATAGATGAGAGAAAATTGGGGCTTGCACATTTAAAAGGCTTTTTTCCCGAGTTCTGTTTTGTCACTTGTTACATATCAATGCAAAAACTAAGTACATAATTCGATATCATACATAAACGTTATCAATTGGCTTAGAATAAAAATGTTAATTTCAACTTTTCTTTTAGTTCTTAACTTTTTAAAAGCCAAATTTTATTAAATCAAAATCTATCAAAGCAACTAGCGTATTTAAAGAAGCGGCAAAATTTATTGAGTCAAAGAGGCCATAGAATTTTTGATTCTTAAGAAAGACAACTCATTCTAACATGGAGCTTTCCTTTGCTGCAATCATCATTCATTCAAGCAAAAAACGCTTTCCGCTTCAATTCAGACATTAAAAAACATAGAAGCTCATCTCATAATAAATTGATGAGAAAACAGATTTTTTAATTTCAATTTGGCAATAGTTATGGATAAAGTTAATTGGAGAGTAATCTGCATTGTTTATTGCAACTTTCTGTGAAATCAATGAAGCTTGCGTTGATCTAATTCAGCAATAAATAGTTCAAAACAGACGTATGAAAAAGGATCAATTTGGAGTAAAACAAATTATTCGGGTATTCGATCATTCAACATATTTTAAAACTATCATGATTTGGTCAAAAGGTAAAGTTGAATTTTCGAACACTTTTTTGGGTTTGAAAACCATTGCCTGAAAATCAAGCTCAGATTAAAAAAGAGACAAACGCTCTGAAATGTTGTGGTACCTAATAGCAATACCCACTATAGGGATAAAAGCAGAATCAAATTGAAAAGAAAAGGGATAACTCATGTTTGCTCTCGGTTTTAACATGCTCTAGGGCTATAGCTAGTAGTTGAAATCGGCTAAGTAGAATCCAGTGAATGACAAATGACACAACAACCGTCGAAAAGCTAAAGGGCAAAAATGAATGAAGCTGGAAAAAAAGATATATGACGCGTTGGTTCCAAAATTTCAATGCTAACACCCTGATTTAGCTAATTTTCGAATTTCATTCGCTATAAAAATTAACGTGCTTAAAGCGTTACTGAAGTTCAAATACAAAACAGTATTTGTATTAAAATGTTAACAATATTGAGATAAATATACAATATTTTTTTTACATATTTTTTAAAACAATCATATGAAAACATTGAGCAATTAATGAGAGGAAGCCGTCAAGTAAATGTCGAGTGAAACTCTAAGTATCGAACTTAGAATCACCAACTTCCATTATGCGAGGTTAGCAAACCCGCAAAACAATAAATCAAATTAAGATTATGAATGCGCTTTTGAAAACAGATTTTGAAGAATTTAGTTTAACATTGTTGATGACGGTTTACCACATATTCTCCGAAAAGTGTTTTGTTTTCCATTGTTTGAAGCAAAAATTCTACTAATTCTAAAACAGTAAAATTCTGTGAATAATCAAAGTTGGTCATATGGTTGAGCATCAGATTTCTGTCAAAATTTTATGAAATTTTCTGTCAAAATTTCTGTCAAAATACTAGGTTTAATTTAATAAGTTTTTGTATAAGAAAAACAAACCCTCTAAAACTGACTGAAAGAACACTTTGCAAACCGTTTTATGGGAAACATTAAATGAAAACTGCCAAGTATGTAAGAAATCTTTAATTGCAAATTAACATTGTTTTTTTCGAAAGCTGTCACCAACACCAAAGCTCAATAAAACTATTTGAACTGGATGTTTAATTAATCAAAAGATTCGCGGAACCCAAACAATTAAACCAAAATCATTCTGAATAAAATTTTGCAGTGTATTGGGACCTTTTCATCGAAAAAACCCATTCTAATTTGAAGGAAAAATTACATTGATAACAAATATTTAAGAAAAAAATTTTGACAAAATTGAGAAAACAGCAATATGTTTTCCTCATTCATTTTCAAGCCATCATTACTTCAATTTCATCTGAAGTTTGTCTACTGGGGTAACCACTCAAACAAAGAGCTGAACAAAAATCAATCAGTTTAAACAAAACTGCAAAAGATAGAAAGGGTACGTAACATAAACGAAAAACAGTAAGATCATATAATTGAAATCCTAATGGTTAAATCAAACCTTAATGAATAAATACAGCGAACCATGTTATAGGAGCTTTTACATCAGATGCGTATTTTCGATTGATATTCACAGTTGACAATTTACTTTTGAGACTCAATTATAAAGCTCATTTGTGAAAACCTTAAGGAGAAATCGACCTCGAAGGCTGAACACCCACTCTATAATTTTTGTGAAACACTAAAAAAATTTTCTCTACGCACTAAAATGGGAAGAAAGAACGTGAAACTGCCGTTGGGTTAAAACTGAGGTCTACCATCTGTTAAGACAAGTGCTGATATCACTGTTCGCTCTTAAACAACGGCGTAAGTAATTATAATTTTCATGTTGTATTTAGAAACCCATTGGCTCTAAAAATAACATCAGATAATTAACATAGACTTTTGTTTGAAAAAGACTTTAGATGGAGGATGTCAAGTAAGTGATAATGGAAACAATTAGCAATTAACTGCAAAACATCAGCTTTCATTCTGGGAGCTCCGTCATTCCAAAACTCATAAATTTGCAAGTAAATCAAATTAACGTCAATTATGACAACAATTTAAAAAAAGTTTTGCTTAATATTTATAATTACAGTCTACTACCTATCTTACGACGTTTGATTTTCAAAGTTTGAAGAGTGCAATTTAAATTTCTCTAAAATAGTTACAATCGGAGAATAATCGAACTTGGACAGTCGGCCAAATAGTTTTCCTAGTTCTGTTTTGTCATTTGTTACTTAACAATGCAAAAATTAAGTAAATCATTTGAAAGCGTATACAAACGTTATAACATGGCTCAGATTTGAAACGCTAATTTCAATTTTTTATAGTTCTTAACTATTTCAAAAATAAATTTCAATAAATCAAAATTTATCAAATCAACTAGTATATTTAAACAAGGCGCAAAATTTATTCAGTCAACGAAGCCACGAATTTTGCTTTTCAAGAAAGACAACTCACTCAAACATGGAGCTTGCCTTTGATGCATTCATCACTCATTCAATCAATAAAAATGTTTTCCGCTTCTTTTCAGACATTGAAAACAACAAAGAAGCTCAAGGTACGTAAATGCAGGAACAGATTTTTCTTTCAATTTGGCAATGGCTCTGGCTAAAGTTCTTTGGAGAGCAAGGTAAATTGTTTTATTGCAACTTGCTTGAGAAATCAATGCAGTTTGAATTGAACTCCTTCAGCAAAAAATAGTTTGGAACAAACGTATGAAAAAGGATCTATTTGGAGTAAAACAAGTAATTCGGGTATTTGATCATTCAAAGGGTGAAATTTTGTTTGAACATTTTTACGATTTGAAAATCATTTCCTAGAAATCAAGCTCAGATTAAAAAAGAAAAAAGCTTTGAAAATTTGTGGTACCTAATATCAATACTCGCTATAAAAGTAATTGAAGAATGAAATTGAAAAGAAAAAGAGTAACAAATATTTCATCTTAGTTTTGACATACTCGAGGTCTATCGCTAATTGTTGAAATCGGCTAAATAGAATCCAGTGAATGAATGATGACACAACAACCGTCAAAAAGACAAAAAGACAAAATTGAATGAATCTCGAAAAAAAAGATATAAGATGGGTTGGTTCCAAAATCCAAATAATAACACCCTGGTTTAGTTGAATTTCATAACTGATCCGTTTTAAAAAAATAGCTTGCACAAAATTTTACTAAAACCTAAATACATATCAGTATTCTTGTTAGAATTTTAACAATTTGGAAAAAAATATACAATTAATTTTTCCCAAAAATTTTAAAAACAATCATATGAAAACGATTAATGAGGGGAAACTGTCAAGTAACTGTCGAGGGAAACTCCAACTATCAAACTGTAAATCACAAATTCCATTAGGTGAGGTCAGCAACCCCGCAAAACAATAAATCAAAATAAAAAAAAGTTATGGCTGCGTTTTTTAAAACAGATTTTGAAGAACAATCTACTCTCCAAAACAAGCTTTGTTTTTCAATGTTTGATGCAATAATTTCTATTTGTTCTAAAACAATTAAAGTCTGTGAATAATCAGAGTTGGACATTTGGTGGAGTATCAGGTTTCTCTCAAAATGTTATGATCTTGACTTAATTTAATTAGTTTTTAGTATTAAAAAATCAAACCCTCTAAAACTGACTAAAAAGAACACTTTGCATACAATTTTATTGAAAAATTTAATTGAAAACTGCCCAGTAAGTAAGAAATCTTTAAACGCGTATTAACTTTTTTTCGAACACCGTCACAAACACCAAAGCTCAGTGAAACTATTTAAATTGCGTGTCTGATTGTTCAAAAGATTCGCGGAACCCAACCAGTTATACCGAAATCATTCTGAACAGGATAATGCAAGGTATTGAGCTCTTTTAAGCAAGAGCCCATTCTGATTTGAAGGAAAAATTACATTGATTTTGTTATTTAAGAGAACAATTTTTGACAAAATTGAGAAAAAAGCAACATGTTTCAATAAGCAATCTTTACTATAATTTAGGTCGGAGTCTGTCAACTGGTGTAATTAGTTAGAAAAAGAGCAGGACAAAAATCAATGTAAACAAAATTGCAGAGGATAATAAACATAAACTAAAATCAGTATGATCAAACAACTCAAGCTAACTCAAATGGTCCTATAGTTTTCTGTCTTTTAAAGAAGAATTTTTTCGAAGAGATGGAGTTAATTCAAAAGCAAGTTATAGACAAACTTAAACAAACAAATAACGCAGAAAGTTTCGCGCCTCGATATATACAGCAGCTCGAAAAAAATGATGTATGACAGGTCGGTTCCAACAGTTCAGCACTAAAAACCTGGTTTAGTTGAACTTCGTATTTTAATGGCTCTAAAAAATTAGCTCGCTTGAAATGTTACAGAAAATCAAATACAAATCACTATTGGTGTTAAAGTATTAACAATATAGAGAAAAATATACAATAATTTTTTTCCAAAATTTTTTTCAAAATAATCACATGAAAACAATTAATGAAGGGAAGCTGTCAAGTAAATGTCAAGTGAAACGACAATTATCGAACTGCAAATCACTACTTTTCATTATGCGAGGCTGGCAAACCCGCAAAACAATCAATCAAATGAAGATTATGACCGCGCTTTTGAATACAGGTTTTTACCAGATGCGAGTTTTTGATTGATTTAAAAAGTTGAAACTTTACTTATGAGACGCAATTATAAAACTCAATGGATCTTTTCCGTCTGTGCCCTGATAGCTTAGTAGATGCATATTATTTCCGCCCCCAGACGCACGTGTCATATTTTTACATAATCATTGCTACGTAATAGCACGTTCTCTGTTGTATTTACAAACTCATTGGCTCTAAAAGTGACATTAGACAAAATTGCACCTATAATTTTGTATGAAAAAGACTTTAGATGGAGGATGTCAAATTGGTGATAATAGAAACGATTAGCCATAAGCTGCAAAACATCAACTTTTATTCTGGGAGCTCCGTCATCCCGAAATTAAAAAATGTATTAGTAAAGAAAATTAAGTTCGATTAAGACAGCAATTTTTAAAACTAAATTTAATTTATTAATGTTTATGATGGTCTATCTTCCGAGAAGTTTTTTGTCTCCAAAGTTCCAAAGTTTGAAGAAAACGATTTTATTTTTTTCTAAAATAGTGACAATCTATGAATAATTAAATATAGGCATTTGCCGGAACACTTCCATCAAATTGTTAACAATTTCAGTTAAGTAATTAGTTTTTGTGATAAATTCACACCCTGTACAACTGATTAATGACAACAGAAAAAATTTTGCAAACAATTTTAAAGGAAAAACTCAAATGACGGTCAAATATGTAAGCCGGGTCAGCAAAATTGAGTTAACCTGATTAAACTGTTTGTTTGATTATTCAAAATATTTGCGGTACCAAAAGAACAGTTTTACCAAGATCAATTGGAACAGAATTATTAAATGCCTAAAACTGAAAACAAAGTCTATATTTATATGACGGAAAAAAACCGCATTCATTCAATTGTTGTGAAAGCAATTTCTTTTCCGGATTCTTTTGAATCCGAAAGAAACGTGAATTTTTTTAATTTTGTTGATGAGATCAAAATATTTTAAAATTTACTATAAAATATTTTTTCTCGCTGCATCATAGTTTTATAATTGAAATTTTAAATCTTTGTATCATACTTTGCTGCCAAAATTTTGGTTTCGGAACCATGGGTTATTTTTGAGCATTATATACAAACGCTATGTAATTAAATATTGAAGTCTTGCATGTAAAAATGTAAAAAGATTTTAACAAAATGCTCTAGCGCGACTTTACTGTTGTTTTTTAGCAACGAAATTGTGGGAGGTGTATTTAAACTTTGCAGAATTTATCCTCAAATAAATATCAACATATTGCTCACCACTGTGTTTCGCCGCTTGGGAATAACTGCCAAGTCTACCAATGATTTGTTGGGGTTAAAGGGTTTTTTTTTGAGTTTCTGGACTAATATAAAATGACCGACATTGATAATTCGCAGCAACTTTTGACTGTTTTGATCCACAAAAGGCGAGAGTTGCTTAAAACCTAGTACCTCCAATTAACTTTCAATTTAGATAAAAATTAATGGGCGCTCATCATTCCGAAAAACAACAATAACAAAGTTTGGGAGCTCAACCAAATAAACAATTTGACTGTTGTCCCCTGTAACAGCTCACGTCTTACGTTTCAAATGAAATTTGATGAAATGGATATAAAAATGTTATGCAAGTCTTGGAAAATTGGATTGATGGAAGTTGAAAATGAATGATTATTACATGGCCAATGTTTGAAAAGACAAAATTCAATTAATTTTGCTTTTTGTGGAAATGAGTGACACAATTTTTACACCATATATACTTCAAATAACTAGTTTCAGGTTGAAATAAAGTTACGCAAACGTGGAAATATGTTAACTACAAAAAAGGCTTCCATTTTGTTACTAGCATTCAGGCATAATTTTAACTCATTTCCATAAATTTAAGCATGTACCTGGCGTAGAAATATCTCCCCCGAATTTTATTTGCAATTATTTGTGAGCCAGTTCACAGACCTAATTGTTCTTGTGAACAACCACATGGTTGATTACAAAACTGATAATTGTCCTCTAAATCCAAAATTAATATCAAGAAGGACTTTTCTGAATTTAACTACCATTTTTTTTCATTTCGGTTTAATTGGTACTATCGCAGTGAGTGAAACCTTTATAGAACTAAGCAATTTATAGCACGGAAATCAGTGACTTATGGCGTGGAATTTAAACACGAGGTACTGTCATTAGATTTCACGCTAGCCCCAAAACACTCATCGTGGAATCCAGTTGCGGATATATCAAATTTTGAAGTAAACTTGAACTAATTTCGTTTTCTGTAATTAGTTTCCGCAAGTGCTCAACTCTGACCTTAAAACATGGTTACTGAAACGTAGCGACAAAGTCGAACAGTTTTCTATATAATGAGACGTTCTCAGAAACTGGGGGTGCATAACGTACTGGGGGTGAGGGTGGGGAACAAACGGAAAAGATCCGAAAATTCCTTAAGCTGAGGGCATTGTCTAAAAGTCTTCAAATGTTTTTGTTAGTACTAATTTTGCAACACTATAATATTTATTTTAAAAATGGGATCTTTTCCTTTTGTGCCCCCTCCAGAACGTTATGCACCCCCAGTTACAGCACGTACCATTACATAGTAAATCATTATGTAAGAATATTGCACATGCGTCTGGAGGGTGCAAATACTATGCACCCAATAAGCTGGGGGTTGTGGCACAAGCGAAAAAGACCCAAAAAATGAAATCGATTTCGGCACTCTTTCTATTCAACCTTTAGTTGTAAACTACAGCCCATTAAGTTAAGTGGCCTTAATTTCTAACTGAGAGCACTTTAACACGTAAAAATCAAAGTGAAGAATTCAAGCATGAAAAAAGGAAGGTATCCAATCCAAATCATTCAAAAATTCCTTTGAGTTTACGATGGGAGAGTAGAGTTAGGCGGTGGAGGTAGGAATAGTGGTGACGGTTGACCACGGGGATAGTGGGTGGAATGGATGCTCTAAATTCCATGAATTTCCCTTCAAACTTCGAATTTAATTGTCCGCAGCGGGTTCGATGAATTGCATACTTAGAGACTAGTAATGCTCTGAGAGAAGCTGCTGGCGACCTAATGCCTTCGGGTTTTACCAGTTTAACCAATTTCTCAAAACAACAAGTCGCGAAAATATGTCGATCAGATCAAAAGGGTATCCGGCAAAAAGTCGGTCATATGAAGAGTTGCATAAAAGACCAACAAGACTGAAATAATTGCTACAAACTTTGTTCGAAAGCAACTAAACAAAGGCAAATTCACCACGATGAGGGCACAAATCAACGGTCGCCATCTTGCTAGGGTTGCGGCCACACCAGTTCTCCAGCAATACCCTACTCTACCATCAAAACTGTTAAGTTAGAGTTCTTAAATTTGGCTTTTTGATTTGACAAAAACATTCAAAACTGAAATATTGGAATATTAGCTTTTAGGAATATCAAAAAAAAACAACCTGCACACCTGCAACGTAGAAGTCAATGTACCAACCAATTGTTATCACGGGGAGTTAACATTTATAAGGACTGCTTTTGACATTCACCAGCTCTGGATTTGAACGAGACAGCGCGTTAAAAAGGCTCAACAATACAGAACAAGATCAAAAGATCAAACTTTTAAAAGAAATAATTTAGATAGTCCAGAAAACTATAGCTGACTGAATTCTTATATTCATTAAATTTTTTTCATGCATGGCAAAACAATTTTGGGGTTACCGTATGTCTGAACACTTACCCAGTATGTCTGTTTCTGGGAGTCCATCCATGAGCAATGTCGAGGGTTCAAAATCATAAACAAAGGAGTTAAGTGAGTTGTCATGCGGGCTCGGAGTTGACTTCGAATGTCTGCTACCACCGCCACCTCCACCAGCACCACTTGCAACGATCTCGTTTGTCACCAAGGGACTTTTCGGAATAAATTTGGGATCCATTTTTTGAAACTTCCAGTTTGTTCCTGAAGTCTGTTTGTCTCCTGCAAAACTGTTGCTTTTTGGAATAGTTGATGACTTGTTTGGCTTCAATTTGCTCTCCGTTGACATTTTGGTAAACAAGGTCCGTGATGGTTCAATGTTGTTGCTAGTTGGAAGAATTTTGACTCCGTGGTATGTGTTTGATTTGTTACGAGTACCCTTCTTGGCAATTTCACTCTGAAGAAAGTCGAACTTTTTTGTTAACCAGTCCATTGACTGAGGGTCGCCTTCATAGAAGGAATCAATGCGAGATTCTAAGGATTCCGGGTCGCCCGTGCTAGAGCTGTAATAGTTGTTCGGGTTCTCCTGATTAGTTGACGAGCGTTGAGATGAAGAATGTGCGCTGATATTGCTGTTCGGACTGGTCAAAAGTGAAGTTGAACTTACACCTGATAATGAAGAATGGGCTGAACTTCGGTACTCAACTTCCAAATCGGAATCCTGCCCAGTATGGCTTCCTGTAACGTGTGGAAATACCTTTCCTTTGGTTTCGACTTTCCTTTGCGGGTTTCGAACTTCTCGTTCGAAATCGTTAAGCGCGTCTTTAAGTGATAATGATATGTCTTTTGTACGACTGCTTAAGTAAGGTTCTGATAAGTTGCGCGATCGAAATGAATCGGATGGTTTGTAACTTCTAGGGGGAGGCGGTCGGGTAACGATTGGTCGGTTAGAATTACTTTCGTCACTACTGTTATCGGAATTTGTTCGGAATACATCACCCTCCGATTGAAAACTGATATCAAGTAATCGTTTTTCACTTTGAGTCGACCCAACGCGATGAAGTTTGGCAAGTTTGTGTATAGCTTCCTTGCTGCTGCTTCGGGGCAAAACTTTGGGCGCTGTTTCTCCTCTGCTATTCAGATACTCGTGCTCAATAGCACCAAAACTTCGACTTCGTGACAAGCTCAAACCCGCCTTTTTCCTACTGCCCTGATAATTTTCGATACCGTTATCATCTTGACGAGCAGTTAACTCAGCTTTTAATCGCTGATTTTCCCGATGCTGAGTTAATTTTTCGACGTCTTCGCGTAAAGCTGCTATCAAATCTTGAACTGGGTTTTTGGATATACTCAACTGGCTAGATAGGTCTGATTTTCCTTTACTTTGACCGAGTTTCCTTCCTAATTTTGGGTAACTTCCAGCTGACGATTGGACAAAATCGGGCATGGACTGATGACGGTTTCTTAGAGGCCGACTCCAAACTTGCTTTTCGGACAATTTTCGTGACATCTCGTTGAAATCGTTGCTATTGGTTGATATTTCGGGCAATGTCCTATCAAAATCTCCATTAGCTTTAGCGTTAGCTGCATTTTCAGATTGAATTCTGTTGGCTCGGTTTTGTAAATCTTTCAAAAATTCGGATCGCTTCTGTCGTTTTGTTTCATCGTTTTTGTTGCTCTGTAAAAACTCCTTGTCTAATGGGTTTGATCTTAAACTGTGCCAGCTACCGTATGAATGCTGCCGTTGGATTCTGTTTAATAAATCAAAATGGTTATCGGAGCGCGGCGGCTGGCTTATTTTTTGGCTCTCATTTCCAACTAAATTATTTGTTCTGTTAAATTCTCTTCTTCCTTTTAAGGTCGGATTTCGTTTCTTATCATCATGGTCGAACAGACTAGAGTCACTTTTGCGTGGCAGAATTATTTTATCATCATAATTATGCTGTGACTGCTTTCGATTCCATGAATGTTCCAACCTTTGCTCCATTTCTTTCAAACTTTCGTTTAACTTGTCAAAGAAGTTGGCATCTTTTGATGTCGGCGAATTCCTCAAAGTTGCACATCCCGGATCGTTACCAGTTGGCGTTGAGTTACTCGAACCAGAATCACTATGTTGCTCGTTATTACCATAACTACCGTCAGTTAATAATTTACGCTGGTTATCATAACTAGCTGAGTTGTGAGAAGTATTTAACCGAAGTAACTTGAAAGAATTGGGGTCCTGTATTTTCTTGTGACCATTTGTTTGCTTTGTAGTTTCCGGCTGAACAAATTTGGCAAAGGGATCTGCTCTGTGAGAAGCTGCTTTCTTTTCGGCTAATTTGGTGACTGGCTGAGATGTTTCAGCTGCTAAATATACATCGGAAATTGTACATTCAGCAAATTAATCATTGTTTATATATAAAAAATCACAGAATTTTGTTTTTTTTCAGAAATATGATAAATTTCTACGTAAATTTTATAACAAAAAAGTGATAAACGTAAACAATATTGAGATAATTCATTTTCCCAAAGCAATTGGAAAAAAGGCAAAATTATGATGTACTTTTATAAGAATTGACATAAAAAAGTTTTATGATTGAGTGATAATCTTTAATCGAATGATTGATTTCAAAGAGAACTGTCAACAAAAAGAAATCAATAACAATTTGAGTTTAAAAATTTGCCTGACTCACCGAAATAAATTTAGTCCTCTTGTTTCCCAAAAAGTTGCCTCGTGTATTTTGTCGCTCCGGTAGGACACATTAAAGTGCTGGTCAAAGCAAACAGAATATTGTTTAAAGCAAAATAGGGAAAAACCTCAAAGGGGGGTCTGTCTGTTAAAGAGATCAAAGGGAAGGAAAAGAAGCGCGAAGAGATAGGCGGGAACACGGCAAACATAATTTGTAAGTTAAAAGTGTTAATTATTGCGCAATCCCTCAATTGTATAGACTATTTACTGTTATAGACTCAGCAACTGTTCAAGCACAGTCCTGTTTATGTCTCGAATTGCAACACTAGCTATAATATTTCAGACCCCTACTAGTTCATAACCACTACCACCACCTTTACAAGCAGACGGTCACAACTGAGCTAATAATAGATATCGAAATGGAGAACTAGTACATATATTGCAGTGGAACCTAATCAAATTTGTAACAACCTGTGTTGAAATAAAATTATTAACCATAAGATAGGAATCTAACACGTAATAGAACAATGTAGATATATTTAACAGAACTCTTCAATTCATAGATCTATCGATAGTTGAGAGAAAGGTTGAGTTAACTTGTGCTGAATTTTCGTTATAAACAGCTTTTATTAGTTTTGTCCTTGTTAAACTCTCTCGGTCTCTAATGCCACGTTACACTTCAGCACACGCCATACTTGGATCCATAAGTGAATGTTTTCAATCTTTGAGTGGTCCAGGAATTATTTAGGGAGCTTAGACCACTTGGTTGCTTATTTAGGTACAGTTGCCTACCTATTGGAGGCTAATTTGTACTAACAGTTAGGAACAATGTTATTAGAAAACAGGTCTGAAAGTAAACAAAGTTTCCTAATTTACTCAGTCCAATTCAAATCTAGTCTCAAATGCGGTCAGTTTTGAATCGTATAAACGAAACTGACCAAGAGATCAGATGGTTATAATTATTTTATTGATACTCAGGAATAGCAACAATCAAAGTCGTTACTATAAAACTAATTTATTTCTATTTGGATAACTTTTTCTGTTGGATCTACATAGGCTTCAATTTGACGTTGGTTGATTTCGAAGGCAATTATTGTCACTTTACCAGTACAATTGCTGCAGCTGTAAAAAGTGAATTATGAAATCCAAACCACCAGAGAGGTCTTAAAATTTTAACCCTCCGATTTAATGTTCCTGGTTGAACTTCCCAATCCCTGTCGGGCCACTCCGAAGACTACCATGAAAAACTCAAACTCACGGTCTTTCTAGCCTCAGCCAGTTGACTACCACTATGTCAACAAATCCTGACAGTACATTTATCGGAATAATTTTCAACATCTGCCCTCCGGGCAAATTACCCCAAAAAGTCTCCCATTGCAATCCCCTATTATATCATAAATTTTGTTTAAGGGCAGTTCCTCAAAAGTCCTCTCATTGCAGCCCCCGGATCTTAATAACAATTTAGATCAGTACTTCTCAGTCTGTAATTTTACTATGACTAAATCATGATCAGGTAACTTTTTACTCAGTTCAGGATAAAAATTATAGTAAACACCGAATGTCTGAATTTGTTCTGAACAGTGAAAAATTCAATTATTGGTTTTTCAAGGTCTGTCTATTATTACATTCTGTGAATACTATGAACTGTCTACTTAACAGAACAAGCAAGCAGATAATACTCCGAGCCCGCTCATCCACATTTTTGGCTTAATTGTTTACCAAATGAAAAAATAGAAAATTTTTAAATTTTCAAATATTGTTCAAAACTAATTGGTGTATGAATAAAAAAAATGCATCCAACTCAAATCACAAAATAAACTTATTAATGCCGCATCGAGAGGGCCAATAAGACCTGCCATTATCAGGACCAAGAAACAAGACAAGCACCAAAATCAACTAAAATCAACAAACTTTAATTTTATCCAAACTCAACAACTGAGAAAAGATTAATAACAAAGTCAAAATATTGTCAAGAAAACTAAACCAAACAAATAAATTTATACATCACTAGAAAAAACATTGAACCAGTCAATGGGACCACATGGCCATAATTAGGTTCTGTAAAAATCAGACAATAAGAACAAAACAGCGAAGCTAAAAAAATGAGCTCATATTTCTGTTAAGAAAATGATTTCAAATAATCAAAACAATCAGATATCAATTGAAATTTACAAAATAAATTATGTTCATTCATTATGAACACAATGAAAACTGTCATTATCCAGAAAATTTCGTATGTATACCAAAATAAAAAAAAACAAATACACACGAAAAACAAAACTTCAATTGCGCCTGGGTGGGGCACCAATTCGGTGCTATATGACCTCTTAATATTGCGACAAAGTAAAAGTAGAAAAAAGCAACAAAGCATAGTTTAAAATTTTTTTAATATATTTCGATCGAAAACAATTAACTTCAAAGTCATAAAAACATAAGCCATCAACTGGAACCATTAATTAGGTTCATTCAATTCACCAAAAAAAAAACTATTGAGATCGAGGAATAATCATAGTTTGTCTTACGTCTAAAAAACGACCGACAGACAAAAATGAGCCACTTGAACTTGTCAATAGTAATCCCTGATTTCAATCGCTGTGTTCTATAATTAACCTAACAAAGCAAAACTTGCAAAAAATGCTTGTCGAAACAGCAACTGATTACAATCCCAATTGTTTTGGACTGTAAATAACAACGATTAGACCAAAACTTGCCTTGTTATTGCTGTTCGTTCGTTAGGAAAACTACATGGTTCCAATTATTGTGAGTACGGGTAGTTTGATAAAAAGTCAATATATCAAAAACAAATGATCCATTTTAGATTATTGTCGACTTAAATTAGCAGAACAACCGACAAAAAATTAAAATCAAGGACACTCTCAAAAGAAGTGCGAGAAAACTAGAACTAGAGTTGACAAAAATTCTGTTGGCAGTTTTTAGGTCATTTAAACCAAAAAGTTTTTTTTAAAAAAAGGACTAAAGAGGTTTATTTTGTGCCATTTTCCATAAATTCTGTCAAAATTCGGATCAAACAGTTCATCAACACTCCTCTGTAGAACTAAAGCCAACAATACTATCGTTAACAAAGTTAACATATTTTTCAGCAAAATTGGCAAAACAGCGCAAAAATACGGAAAATGTGAACAAAATTTTGCTCCTCCAGCAGCATTTTAACAGTTTTTTTGAGTCTTTAGTTTAAAAAAACTTTGCTGAAATGTTTGTTACTATATTGAATAAAAAACTGATTGGCAAACTGAGCGCAGCTTTGAAGCTATGCTCCCGAAAAAATACAGATGACAACAAATCAACTAATCTAATAGCGCAGATCTAATCTTTTGCAGCTTCAAATGTTTTTGATCAGGTACTGATATTTTTGTAATTATCTAATCGTGCTAATACGCAAAACCCCAAAAATCAATTTTATATTTTTTGTTATTACTAATAACTTTTCTATCTTAACAACTCGCTTACCCTATCTTTTTGGTTGTGTTTCCCAGGATACTTATCTGTCAGAAAACTGTTTTTGAATAACTGAATAACAATTGCACGAACATATAAGATTGATTGGTAGAAAACATGGCAGAGAGAGATTTAGTAACCTAAAAAAACTTCTCGTAATCTACGTAAAACAAGTAATGAAGAACTCTTCATAGTTCACTTTAAAATCTCAATCCTCCCGTTTCACACTGTAGCACCTAATCTCAAATCAAGTCACTGTCAAAGAGGAGATATTAAGAAAGTCTCTCATTGTAGGTGAATGCATTTGATTGGCTAGAAGACCGTTTTGATTGGGGATATAGCAGCAAATATTGTCTTCCACAAAATTTTTCCGCCAACAAACATTATATCGAGATGTCAACCTGGAGCAGTTCGTTTGTTCAAAAAACTCTCTCACAGAAAACCATTTTTTAAAAGAAATGCCCCCTCCTTTTTATCGAACCTAACTCTTATATCAGAATAGGATTATGTTATAGAGAAAATCTGAGGCAGAGTGTCTACATCAGAATCTGATTGTTTTTTGCTTTTATAAAGATTCTGCATAAATCTGTATAAAATTCCAACTGCAGCCATCCATCGATTCTTAATTTAAAAAATGAGTCCAAAGGATTATAGCTTAAAACCTACCTAATGCAGTTCAATTTACATTTAGCAAGTCTTGAGTCCAATCTAGCCCATGGAAACAAAGTTTTGGACTGAATTATTCCTATATGATGCTTGCGCTAAACAGCACTGGTAAATTACGTTTTCAGCGTAGGTTATACAAAAAAAATTCTTTAGTTCCTTTAAGACTGTTCTCATATCCCAGAATTTGCCAAAAACGTTTAATTTCGAGGTAATTTTTAATATTTCAAAATTAATAGTTGTTTGCTTGATATCGTATTCCAGTTTGTTTCTATGCCTGAATTACAGCAGAACCGTTTGCTGACTTTTTAGCCTAATTGAAGACCTCTTAAATTTCATTTAAGTTTGCACTAACAAACCTCATCACAGTATAATTCGAAACACAATTTAAAACACTACTTTCCTTCCTTAAAAGTCAGATAGAAAAGAATCAAAACTGATACGAAAAGTATTCTAAGTATTATGGCATTTGTTGTTGTCAACATTGCATTGCTTTAGTGAAATGTTGGTGTACCATTTGTTAGAAATTAATTCATTGGATAAATCAAAGAAATTGTCGCTTTTATAATATACTTACTCAATCACCAAGTTTTCAAGGTCAAACAATACAGTTCCTGTCGTGAGTCACTTTCTTCAAATATTTGGAATAAAAAGGCCAAGAAAACAGTTTGCAGGTATGTTATCAATTCAATTCGAGAAACTCAATAGTCGAAAAACAGTATTTCCCATTCTTTCACCGATTCATTACAGAGAACTCATTTAAAAAAGGCAAACTGGAAAATCATTTATTGTTGCGATAAGGCTAAAAATTGGACGAAATCCTTTCTGTGATGTTTGTCTCTTTTAAAGCATTTCACTTACATATCCAATTTTTAAAAACATAATCTGACTTTTACAAAGTAGATTCAAACTATAGATTTTTTGTACCGCTGGAGACAAGAGTTATTTCTAAGAATGAGAGACCTATGGGGATTGAAAAGACATTTTCTTGAAAAAAAGTACAGACACTCTGACGCCAAGTATTTGCCTAAACGATCAAATTTGCACTCTTAACAGAAATTTGTTAAAATTTTTTGTATGATGAAATAACTGGTTTGACACGTTAGAATGATTGCTTCGGAAACGAGCAAAATAGCCCTTTATCCTAATTAAAAAAGTGCCCACAAGCATGTGTCTTTTAAGTTTCATCAAGAGAAAGGTTAATGTTTTAAGTCATAGTTTTTTCCTAGAGAAATGTCAAATTTAAAATCGTCTCTAAAACAATGGTTTCATTTTTTCAGGAGCTCTATTGGTACTCTTTGTGTCTCTGGAATTGAAATCGATTAGACAGAATTGACTTAACAAAAAAGCCAGGGTAGCGTTAATCTCGTAACTTCCCGCAAAAAACTCAATTGGAACAGTCAGCAAAACAAATATCACAAGTTTTTTAAAGTTCAAAAATATCGTTTCCACAAAAAAATACAACTTACAAACTATAATCTGAGATAATGGCAAAAAAGAGTGGACAAAACTGCCCATGAAAATTTTGGTTTCATAAGTGTTTTCTTAGAATTTTAGATATTTAATAATCTCCCATGGAAGAGCATTTTTCAAAACAAATATTTTTCTTTTGTAGCAATAATAACTGTTATATCAAAATAGCAATATGTTACAGAAAAATCCTGAGGCAGAGTGTGTAAATCAGAATGTAATTGTCTTTTGCTTTTACAAAGATTCTGCGTAAATC
Organism: Convolutriloba macropyga; assembly: GCF_964194025.1. Classification (NCBI taxonomy): domain Eukaryota; kingdom Metazoa; phylum Xenacoelomorpha; order Acoela; family Convolutidae; genus Convolutriloba; species Convolutriloba macropyga. Next base: position 35,740,689 of record NC_134472.1, read on the forward strand.
TGTAAAAAAACCCACTAAAACTACTCATAATTTTAAATATAAATATTAATCCAGCGGATTAAAATTTTAACCCACCTAATTCAGTCCAATTTATATTTGGCAAATCTTGAATCAATTCTAGGCCATGGAATCAATGTTTTGAGCTGAATTATTCCTATATGATGCTTGCGCTGGATGTCACTGGTAAATTACGTTTTCAGCGTAAGATTATAGAAAAAAATTCTTTGCAGTTCATTGACGACTGTTCTCATATCCCTGAATCTGCAAAAAACATTTGTTCTTGAGGTCATTATTAATATCAATAATTATAATTGTTTGCTTCATATCGTACTCCAATTTGTTTCTATGCCTGAATTACGGCAGAACCGTTTGCTGATTTTAGTCTAATTGTAGACCTTTTAATTTTCTTTTAAGTTTGCGTTAACAAACCTCATCATAGTATAATTTGAGACACAATTTAAAACACTACTTTCCTTCCTTAAAAATCAGATAGAAAAGAATCAAAACTGTTACGAAACTTATTCTAAGTATTATGGCATTTGTTATTGTCAACATTGCAATGCTTTAATGAAATGTGGTTTACCATTTGTTAGAAATTAAACCATTGGATAAATAAAAAAATTTGTCGCTTTTATAATATAATTGCTAAATCACAAAGTTTTCAAGGTCAAACAATACACTCCTGTCGTCAGTCGAAGACGTTTAATATCACTTCTAGGTATTACGCAAAACAAAAAATTAGCAAAAGAGAAGCAATAATTTTCGGTGAATCACTTTCTTCAAATATTTGGAATAAAAAGGTCAAGAAAAAAGTTTGCCGGTTTGTTATCAATTCACTTCAAGAAACTCAATAGTTGAAAAACAGTATTTCCCATTCTTTCACCGATTCATTACAGAGAACTCATTTGAAAAAGCTGAACTGGAAAATTATTTATTGTTGCGATAAGGCTAAAGATTGGACGAAATCATTTTTGTCATGTCTTTTTCTTTTGGAGCAATTCACTTACATATCTAATTTCTTAAAAACATAATCTGAAAATTACAAACTAGATTCGAACTGTAGATTTTTCTGTACTGCTGGAGACAAGAGTTATTTCTAAGAATGAGAGACCTATGGGGATTGTTGAAAAAAAATACAGACACTCTGACGCCAAGTATTCGATTAAACAATCAAATTTGCGCTCTTAACAGAAATTTTTCAAATTTTTTGTATGATGAAATAACTGGTTTGACACTTTAGAATGATTGCTTCGGAAACGAGCAAAATAGTTGTTTATCTTGATTATTAAAGTGCCTACAAGCATGTGCCTCTTAAGTTTCATCAAGAGAAAGGTTAATGTTTTAATTCATAGTTTTTTCCTAGAGAAATGTCAAATTTAAAATCGTCTCTAAAACTATGGTTTCATTTTTTCAGGAGCTCTCTATTGGTACCCTTTATATCTCTGGAATTGAAATCGATTAGCCATAATTGACTTAACAAAAAGGCCAGGGTAGCGTTAACCTTGTAATTACCCGCAAAAAACTCAATTGGAACAGTCAGCAAAACAAATATCACAAGTTTTTTAGAGTTCAAAACTATCGTTTCCACAAAAAAATACAACCTAAAAACTATAATCTGAGATAATGGCAAAAAAGAGTGGACAAAACTGCCCATGAATATTTTGACTTCATAAGTGTTTTCTTCGAATTTTAGATATTTAAAATTCTCCCATGGAAGAGCATTTTTCAAAACAAATATTTTTCTTTTGTAGCAATAATAACTGTTATATCAAAATAGCAATATGTTACGGAAAAATCCCGAGGCAGAGTGTCTATATCAGAATGTAATTGTATTTTGCTTTTATAAAGATTCTGGGTAAATCTACAAAAAAAACCAACTGCAACTACTCATCGACTTTTAAATATAAAAATTAATCCAGCGGATTAAAACTTTAACCCACCTAATTCAGTCCAATTTATATTTGGCAAATCTTGAATCAATTCTAGGCCATGGAATCGAAGTTTTGAACTGAATTATTCCTATGTGATGCTTGCGCTAGATGTCACTGGTAAATTACGCTTTCAGCGTAAGATTATAGAAAAAAAATTCTTTGCAGTTCATTGAAAAACTGTTCTCATGTCTCTGAATCTGCTAAAAACGTTTGTTCTTGAGGTCATTATTAATATCAATAATTATAGTTGGTTGCTTCTTATCGTACTCCAGTTTGTTTCTATGCCTGAATTACGGCAGAACCGTTTGCTGATTTTTTAGCCTAATTGTAGAACTTTTAATTTTCTTTTAAGTTTGCATTAACAAACATTATCACAGTATAATTCGAAACACAATTTAAAACACTACTTTCCTTCCTTTAAAATCAGATAGAAAAGAATCCAGCCTTTACTATTTACAGGTCCAAGTTTTTAAAAACATAACTTTACCTTTACAAAGTAGATTCAAACGGTAGATTTTTTGTAGTGCTGGAGACAAGAGTTCTTTCTGGGACGAGAAGCGTATGGGAAGAATTGAATAAAGACACTGGCTTGAAAAATTTCAGACACTCTGACACAATGTATTTGCCTGAACGATCAAAAATGTACTCTTAATAGGAAAATTTTTCAAGTTTTATGTTAGGTGAACTGTCTGGTTTCAAACTTTTCAAAGTTTTCTCCAGAAACGAGTTAAGAAAGCCCGTTATCTTGATTAAATAAGCGCCTACAATCATGTGTCTTTTAAATTCATAAAAAGAAAAGATTAATGTTTTACGCCATAGTTATTTTCATAGAGAAATGTCAAATTTAAAATCGTCTCAAACATTGGATTATATTTTTCACGATACATTGGTGCCCTCTTTTTGGTGCCCTGTCTCGGGAATTGAAATGGTTGGCCAAAATTGACTTCACAAAAAAGCCAGGGTAGCATTAAATTCGTAACCCCCACAAAAAAAATTATCGGCTGAAAAATTAGCAAAACAAATATCACAATTTTCAAAAAGTTCAAAAATGCCCGTTCCACAAAAAAATACCATATGAAAAGATATTACCTGACATAGTGACAAAAATGATTGGACAAAACAGCCTATGAAGTTATTGGTTTCGTAAAAGTTTTCTTACAAAATTTAGTTATTTAAGATTGCTGATAGTTATTTCGGGTCAGCCAAGGGTAAACATTTATTCTATGCCTTGATTTACCTTTTTCATTGTAGCATGTAAAAGCAACAAAACCCTAATTGAAAAAAAAGTTACGATACTAAATATCGGTTAAAATGAGTTCAGATGAGAATGAAACGAAAAAGTACCTGTTGAAGTTTCAAACACCATAATGGAGAAGATATAACGCGTATATCTATCAGTAGCGTTTTACGATATTTTATTATCAAATAAACTCGAGTCTAAGAGAATAAAAGAAAACAAATATCAAATCGTGTATCAATTAAAATACTTTCTCAGCACGAGAGAAAACCACCACCGGTTTTTCATTGCTTCGCGGTCGTAAAATGATTGAAAAATGAAACCTGCGCATACTTTTTTGTACATTTGTATAAACAATTTTGAAGGAAGAATATTTTGAATCGATCAGTGACTGAATAGAAAATACTCAATGGTTCATAAATTAGAAGTAGAATAAAAATTCTTGAATATTCTCTTCGTTTCATGTTTGTTCGCCTTATGACTAAACTGTGCCGTAGATATACATATTTAGTACTTCAGAGCTTTTCAGCTAAAGTGACTTTAGTTTGTTCTGCTAAAACATGCACACCAATCGTTACTATTCTCATCTATATGTTACAGTCACATTTCTGGTGAAAAATAGAGAACGCGTGGCCATCTGATTATTCCGTTACATTTAGTTCTGAAGTCCTATTAATTAATTTGCGTTGTCTTTTTTTATTTTTGAGAGAGCATAATAAAGTGAATTTAAATTCCGTTTAGCTTCAGTGAATCTTCATTCTTGTCCATTTCTATCCAGAAGCAGTTTTCACTGAAATTGACTTTGCTTCTATGATTTTCAGTCTGAACAGATCCGTTTTCATAGATACAACAACACGGCTCGCGCGAGTCTGTGCCCAGCACAGATAGTTCTAACATAATTCTAAAGGATGCAAAAACAAATTTCAAATTCTGTCAGAGAAACCATTGGGAATATCCCAAAGCAAATTACACGCATTGGAGGTAAACACTTGTATACTTGTACTGTTTGAACAAAAAAAAAGATTTTCTTTGCGGACAAAGTCAAAAAATCGTAACTGTATTACAATCCTAAAATATACAGACACAGAAAAAACATCTAAGCACACACACACACACACACCACATATTACACAAACACCAATGAACAAATACAAAGCCTAACACCAAAAAATTTTTTTTGAAAATATCTTTTTGGCAAGTGGTCAATACTCAAGATCAGTCACTATACAACTAGGTGTTTTTTGTTTTTTGTTAAAAAAACCAGGCTTGAATTTTTCGAGACAATTGTATTGGTAGCTGTAATTCTTATACTAAATTCTGAAAAGAAACTTTTTGAAGTTTTTAGAACTTTTTATTCATTTTTAGTATTTTATGAGCATAAAAAGACAATTCGTTCTAAAAACTTTGCAGATGTGCCATCAAATAGACTTAAAAACGTGTATTTTTAGTTTTGACCTTTTTTGATAGCAACTTGCAGCAAACACGTAATTTTTAAAATCTTGTCATTATTTCTGACATTATTTGCCTTCTGCCTATAATTTTGTCCAACATTTCAGGTAAATAACTATCTCAGACTAACTATGTCTCTCTCTCTCTCTCTCTCTCTCTCTCTCTCTCTCTCTCTCTTAGACTCTCACACAATACATATTCTAATCACGAAAACACTTATTTACAACTACAAAAAATACAAATTCCGGAACATAAAATAATTTTTGGCGTCTCATCTTTACTCAAGATTACCCACTGTTCAATTTCGTCTCGTTTGTTTTTTTCGGAAAACTTAGTAGGTTGAGGCAATTGTAGTGTCAGCCGTATATTGCATAAACAAAAAAATTTTTTTGCATCTCATCTTTGCTCAAGATTACCCACTATCAAACAAATTTCGTCTCGACTGTTTTTTTCCGGAAATTTGGTAGGTTGAGGCAAGTGTAGTGTCAACCGTATACTTGCTTAAATAAAAAATACTTTTTGGCATCTCATCTTTACTGAAGATTACCCACTGTTCAATTTCGTCTCAATTGTTTTTTTCTGGAAAACTTGGTAGGTTGAGGCAAGTGTAGTGTCAACCGTATACTTCCTTAAATAAAAAACACTTTTTGGCATCTCATCTTTACTCAAGACTACCCACTGTTCAATTTCGTCTCGTTTGTTTTTTTTCGGAAAACTTAGTAGGTTGAGGCAATTGTAGTGTCAACCATATATTGCTTAAACAACAAATTTTTTTGGCATCTCATCTTTACTCAAGATTGCCCACTGTTCAATTTCGTCTCGTTTGTTTTTTTCCCGAAAATTAGTAGGTTGAGGCAATTGTAGTGTCAACCATATATTGCTTAAACAATTTTTTTTGGCATCTCATCTTTACTCAAGATTACCCACTGTTCAATTTTGTCTCGTTTGTTTTTTTTGGGAAAAATTAGTAGGTTGAGGCAATTGTAGTGTCAACCATATATTGCTTAAACGAAATTTTTTTTTTGGCATCTCATCTTTGCTCAAGATTACCCACTGTCAAACAAATTTCGTCTCGACTGTTTTTTTCCGGAAATTTGATAGGTTGAGGCAAGTGTAGTGTCAACCGTATACTTGCTTAAATAAAAAATACTTTTTGGCATCTCATCTTTACTCAAGAATACCCACTGTCCAATTTCGTCTCGATTGTTTTTTTTTCTGGAAAACTTAGTAGGTTGAGGCAATTGTAGTGTCAACCATATATTGCCTAAACAAAAAATTTTTTCTGGCATCTCATATTTACTCAAGATTACTCACTGATCAATTTCGTCTCGTTTGTTTTTTTCGGAAAATTAGTAGGTTGAGGCAAGTGTAGTGTCAACCATATATTGCTTAAACAAAAATTTTTTTGGCATCTCAGCTTTACTCATGATTACCCACTGTTCAATTTCGTCTCGTTTGTTTTTTTCCCAAAAACTAGTAGGTTGAGGCAAGTGTAGTGTCAAACATATATTGCTTAAACAAAAAATTTTTTTGGCATCTCATCTTTACTTAAGATTACCCACTGTTCAATTTTTTCTCGTTTTTTTTCGGAAAAATTAGTAGGTTGAGGCAATTGTAGTGTCAACCACATATTGCTTAAATAAAAAATACTTTTTGGCATCTCATCTTTACTCAAGATTACCCACTGTTCAATTTCGTCTCGATTGTTTTTTTCTGGAAAACTTAGTAGGTTGAGGCAAGTGTAGTGTCAACCGTATAATGCATAAACAAAAATTTTTTTGGCACCTCATCTTTACTCAAGACTACCCACTGTTCAATTTCGTCTCGTTTGTTTTTTTCGGAAAACTTAGTAGGTTGAGGCATTTGTAGTGTCAACCATATAATGCTTAAACAAAAATTTTTTTTGGCATCTCATCTTTGCTCAAGATTACCCACTGCCAAATTTTGTCTTGACTGTTTTTTTCCGGGAAACTTGGTAGGTTGAGGGGGAAACTTGCTTAAATAAAAAAAACTTTTTGGCATCTCATCTTTACTCAAGACTACCCAGTGTTCAATTTCGTCTCGTTTGTTTTTTTCGGAAAAACTAAGTAGGTTTAGGCAATTGTAGTGTCAACCGTATATTGCTTAAACAAAAAAAATTTTTTTGCATCTCATCTTTACTCAAGACCACCTACTATTTAATTTCGTCTCGATTGTTTTTTTTTTCAGAAATCTTGGCAGGTTGAGGCAAGTGTAGTATCAGCCGTATACTTGCTTAAATAAAAAAAATTGGCGTCTCATCTTTACTCAAGATTATCCACTGTTCAATTTCGTCTCGATTGTTTTTTTCTGGAAAACTTGGTAGGTTGAGGCAAGTGTAGTGTGAACCGTATACTTGACGCGAACTTCTGAAAGGAACTTTCTGAATTTTTTCGAAGTGTTCTGTATTTTTTTAGAATAATGGGACAAACAAATTTTTCAAAAACTTGCAGACGCTTGTTAGCGAGAAGACGCCTTTTTGGTGTTGGACACAACTAAAGTCCTATAGTTTAACTATTATAAAGCAATTTTTCTGGGTTTTCAAAATTTTTGCATTCTACCCTTTATTTTTGTCAAACATTAAAAAATCTATTTTTCTCACACTAATTCTCTTTCTCTCTCATTATTGAACACATATACCACGCCCATAGAAAATAAGCACCGCCATACATGCAAGCAAACAGGCGCGAACGAACACACAAACACATATAAAGTGTTCTAAATTCGGCGTCTGATATTTACTGAATATCAGTCGCCGTTTCCTAGTTCATTATTGTTCTTATTGTTTCTTTTGTTTCTTTTCTACAAAACTAGAGTGGAAATCTTGGGGCAGTTGCATTGGCAATTTTGAAACTAAATCTAGAATCTGAAATGAGTTTTTTTGTTGCTGTTCTAAATAATTTGTCATTTTTGATGGTTCATGATCAAAATCGGCCTACTCGTTTTTTCTTTAAAAAGGACTCAAACATGTGTTAACAAACTTATTTAATAAAATTCTTTTGGTATTGAAAATAGCTAAAGTCGCAATGTTCGTCAAATTCCTGTAACTCGGGTATTTTTTCTAAGTTTTTAATGTTTCTGACAATTTCTGCAATCTACCTCTAGTGATTTGTAACATGTGAAGGAACGGTGAAAACTGTTCTCAAAATATATCATTTAATAGCTTTGAGGAACAATGGTTATCAGTAATTTTTATGTATTTGCCCTTCCGCCTTTTAAATAAGAGTATTTTTTAAAGAAAAAGGATAATTTAATAAGTTTTAGGTAAACTAAAAAAGAGAAAGAAAAGAAAGAAAAGAGTAAAGAAAAAGAAAAATTTTTATCTTAGTTGTTTCCATTCCAGGTTTCAACTCGATCTGTCACCCCCGAGCAATTTTCTTTGCGTTTAGTTTTTTTCAGCGAAATTTTTGATTTCCCCCTTTTTAAGTTCCCGAAATTTATTATATAAATCAAAGCTAGATCAGGGGAGCTACAAAATGGCATCTTTTTTCTCTACGATGCATAAACAAAAAGTTAAAAAAGTTGGAACAATTACATGTCTATGGGTCATGGTCACAACTTTATCTGCAACACAGAACCACTGATTTACACCTTGTCAGACTGAAGATAATGAATTTACACCATAGCTACAAACCGTTTCCGCAAATATTCTCAATAAGTTCAATTATGGTATATATTGTTCCCCTTTTCAAATTGATTTCCATATTGGTTCTTTGATAGCGATTGTATACTGAGGAAACCGATTATACTTCCTAAAAACACGTTTCGAAAATTTTGCGAAGATTGTCTCCTGATTTAATGCGTGGTACAAACTGCGCCAATTTTGAGTCGGAAACGTTCATTCTGTAACACTCAAGTTTAATAGCTCCGCAATTTAATTTCATGTGACTGGATTTTTTTATTCTGAAAAATTTGGCGTTGAAACCTACACATTCCACGCTTGCGTTCTTTTTAAAAATTTTTGCGTTATAATGAAGATTTCATTTTTATCAATTTTTTGCACCAATTGTACACAATTTGCAGAGGCAAATAATTTTGCTAATTTTTTCCCAATGTTTGTAAAATAATCAAAAAGGCTTTTAGCAGTTACATCCGAACTTCCAATATATGTTCTGTACCAGTAAAAATACTGGATGTACACCTCCGACCAATCAGAGACTGAGAAGACACTATTCTCTTTTAAATAGCACTAACACCACTAACTGTAGTCAGTATATTAGAGTAGTTGCACGATGTGTATGTCTCTGACTCCGGTGTTATCTTTTTTATACACCGTTATAATTGAAAATCATCTTCAGTGTTTTATAGATTCGGTTAGTCTGAGAGATATAGGTAAGCCTACTTCACGCGCAGAAATAAGTAGCCCAAACTCTTTATACCCTAAGTCTATAAAAAGAGCCCACCTTGGGTCTGCCTTAACTGGTGCGACCAGTGAGTTAACAAATTCTAACCGTAAAAAGCACTCACACAAAACACAACAAATTCTCTTAAAGAGAAACCTAGAGCTAGCTTTCAAACTTTTCTGATCACATGTACACTTAAATTTAGAGAAAAAGCGAAACACAATCCCAACAATAACAAAAAAACAATGATTTTAATTAATAACAATTAATACGAAATAAAATCAGCCGCCACGCTGGCCAAACATCATCACAATCGTATTCACATTCCGAAGCATTACAATTAGCTTTTCATACAGAACAGAACAAACGCGTTTTAAGTGATATTAAAGCTTTTGAAGTATCACACGATCAAAACCAAGATGAATTAAACATACTTTTAAATACAGTACAAAAACTTAAACTCAATTAATTCTGTGTTGAGCAACATTCTCTCCTCCTTCCACCTGACAAGGCTCCACAAGTCTCTCGAATAGCATTCCTTTTATTTTCAGAAAATTGGTACATTTTGGAAAATTGTCATTTGAATTTTTAATACTCTTAGCATCAACATTAAATTTAGCGGCTATACAATCCGAAAAAAAGCGTACACAAGATCACTAGACAAGAAATTGAAGGCTTCAGTCACCTTATAGAAACTTATACTAGCTCAGTAATAAAAGCAGATCTTCCAGAAAAAGAGATATTAGACACTCTCAAACTGATATTCTGGTACCTACATAGACATTGGACGAGCCTCGTAGGCCATACTTTTCCAGTCACAAAACTGATAGAAGAGACATACCGTCAGTTAATGGATAAACTACCAGAAACGCTACAAATCATCTATGATTCAGATTGGCTTTCAAAAAATGTTATAGTCATTATAGAAGTACCATCTGAAAAAATACAGAAATTAAAACCCGACCAAAAACAAAGCCAACTGAAGAACCATAACACTGAAAATCAACCAATTAGGTACATTAATATCACAGAAAATACAAACAAGGGAGACGTCACCACCTGATCATAACTTGGATACTATATTACATTCACATAAAATGGACTCAAACTTAAATGAAACCACAGAAAATGATTTTAATTCCACATTACTTGATGATGGATCACTTTTTTCATCACATAAAGTAAACACTTTATCACTAAAAGACCTAAATAATAACATTAATAACCAGAACATTTATTTTAATTCCACCAATTATGCTAATTATAAGACAAGCACATACAAAAATCACAGAAATCAACTACCCGTTATCTCAACTGAGCTAACACAACGTTCGGACCCATTAAACGCAACTCTGCCATTTTACCTAAGGTAAACACACGTTTAACACGCATACAAGGACAAAATTCGGTTCATTTTAACACTCAATACGTCCACGCAACCAGCATCATCAAATAACCAAGATATTCTTTTGATCCCACAACAATTAGTAAATTTTGTCAGAAAATTTTATTTATAAAACACTCAACAAACAACCTCCGCTCCAACCCCTTATAATTTAAAGGCCGCGTCAAAACAGATACCTTCACCCGACGTTAGAAGAAACGCATAAATGATATACCTCTAATTTGGAGCCTCGGTGTCAATGCAACAACCATTAAGAGCGTTTGATCGTACTGATACAACATAAAGTACAGAAGATTTTTTTAAATGCTAGCAGAGCAATCATGGTACTGACAGCAGAATCAGAACATATTGACTCACCGTATTCTGCAGCTTGGATTCCTAGACAAATTGCCATGATATAGATAGCTTTAATAAGCCCTACACAACATTGTTACTCATATTTGCCACCTGAAATGAAAAAAAAATGGCAAGCTTTTTGCGAGAATTTCAAAACACATTTGATAATCAACAATCACAATTACAATCGAAATTACTTTTAGAAAGCATAACACGTGCTTCACTAGAACAAATAATAACAATAGCGCATTGAATCGAACTAATGGCTAGAAAGTCCTATGTTAACAAGGCTCCAGATATGAGAAATTAACATATGAATGATGCATTTGATAAAGAATTAGATCAACAATTGGCCAGCATAGCTCTGAAAAAGATAGCTAACCACAAGTCAAAAACATTGCAACTACAGCTTCTATTTGCACATTTAGTTGAAAAAATACATAAGGAAGATACCACGAGAACACACATTGACAGACGTAAAAAAACACGAATTCCAATCTTTTTTTGTCTATAAGTAATTTGTTTATTCAATTAGACAATCCTACAAAAGATGATGTCCGCACTAAAGAACAAGATATTGCTTATGGGATCAACGTATAATGGCAAAAGTACTCAATTGATCCAAACTTTAAAGGAAATCCACTTTTTCTTAAATTTTGTAAAAACTGTTCACTATCAGGTCAAAGTATCTCCACCTGCCCTGAAAAAAAATACACAAAACCACTTGAGAAACAAAATTTTCAAAAACAAACGTTTAACCAAGCCATGGAAAGTAACCCAAACTTTCCAAACAAGCAAGTCATATCTAATAAAAATGGCTGGCAATCCATTACCATTTTCTTATCACTCACGAAGAAACAGTAGAGATAATCGAGACACTTCTCGACAGAGAAGCCGAAAAGGGACGTCAAATTCATATTTTTGGCCATATTATGGAAACAGTAACTTCAAACCACCAAATAGAGCGGGTTCATCATACCCAAGACCTCAACAGAATAAAATAAATTATATTAACAATAATTAATTTTATAACTCTCGAGCACAATCAACTAATTACAAAACAGATGGAAACCAATCACGACAACTTTTCTTCCGTAATCGCCTTAGAAATGTGTAAAACTAGTAGTAACTCACTTTTAGGCCAAGAACCGACAGACGACACAACGTCCAACAACAAACGAACAGAAAAGCAAAATGTTTCAGAAAAATTTCTAGAACAGCAATTTAAAGATTTACGCTTGAACCTCAACTAAGATGCAAAAAACGAATATTTTAATTGTCAGGAAGAATATAAAATTCTCACTGAAGTGATTTCCACGTCTTGTAAAAGTAATATTTAGGTATTACCACTTACAATCTATACAGAACAAACACTTGAGCACACTAGAACAATATCACGAACACATATTGAAATTGACTTTTTAATTGACTCAAAAGCTACAATTAAAGTATTAAATAATGACACTTGGAACAAAATTAAAAAACATCATAAGTTGCAATTCAAAACCTCAACATTTGTCCCTGCAGCAGCAAGCAAAAACTAAATTACAGTCGCACGGAACAGTAAAGCTTGCTCTTTATGCAGACGTAAGGGAATATTGAATGCATCAAAAAAAAAATTTACGTTAACATTTCAGGTATCAAACACCAAATTCCCAGATAAAAAGGTAAAATCTACAAAATGCTGATCTCACACATCAGATACAAAACATAATTACGAGAAAAATTTCTTAAAATTCAACGAATCATCCACAAAACATCCAACAAGTTATTTGCGATTATTTCCAGTTATTGGGGATCACACATTTTTTTTCAGGCATTTTAACACTATATCTTAATTTATTAGCTCACTGCCTACGAATGTAAAAGCAGATACACAAATGGAAAGACTATTTATAAATCCGAATTGTCATCCATACCACAACATAAAAATATGTTTTTTCTATTACGAATATTAATAATCTATAATATCTTTTTCGATTTTTTATACAAATTCGAATCCGAATCTCTTTAAATCACCCACTAACACTTGTTAAAGGACGATGCGTTCACGGATGCGTACACGGCAAACTACTTCAAACACGGCACATCAGATACGCTTACAAAGCTAGATTGCTTAAATTTGACAAAACAACAAGAACTCGAGTAAAAATCACAACAAAAACTTTTCAAATATCATTTGAAAATTCTCTGTTCACAGACACGGAAAAAATTTTCCTCTAGATGTTTAATTTTGAACACAAGAAAAAAAAACCAAAAAAAAATGAACAACATGCACAACTCTTAATTCACTACAAAATTTATGCCAACTCTAAATTAAACGTAGATAAAATCAAGGTTGAATTAAACTTACCTCTGAAAGCTACAGCACTATTCAAAAAAGCTCGACTCGTATACACTTACAATAACCGGAACGAGTGAAACATTTACTTGATATCCTGACTCACTTTGATAGAGTTGAACCCGTAAACACAGATTCGTTAAGTACAGGGAACTCCTTTTTCAGTCCCGTAAAAGTACTTAAAAAGGGAGAATGACTCAAAATTGTATTAGATGACCATCAATTGAACACAATGGTTGACTAAAGTAAACGTAGTTGGCAAATAGATCCAATAAAATTATTCGCGCACGGATAAAGGGACCAGTTTTCTCAATAGCCGACATAAACAGCCAATATAACCAAATGCCATTGGATAAGCCCTCACAACGGTTAAATAAGCTTGACAACGCGGGACAGCAATAGTATTATGAACTATTGTTCTATGTCACTTCGATCGGTCAAGCCACTTTCTCATTGTTTATGAGCAGTATATTCAGACCAATAATACAAAAAAATAACCACGTATCTCGACGATGTCTTCATACAAGACACTACGACTGACATAATGTTGCAAATTCTAGGTAAATTTCGCAAAATTTCGCAAAAATCAGAAAACTTTATCACCGCTCAAGATAAATCCTTCTTCTTTGAGGATAAGTAAAATCTCTAGGACACCAATTTAAAAACAATTACATTCATCCCCTTAAAACTAAGATTTGTGGTTCACGGCTTTCTAAAATTACAATCACCAAAAAACAAAAAAGAAATGGAAAAAATATGTGAGTTCCTTACATTTATCTCAAAATTCATTTATAATTGAAGTAAAAATAGGACCTTTGTGTCTCCAATTCAGAGATACAGTTGATTTTAATGGACACCTGAACTCCAAGAAACCTTTGATAGAGTTGAAAAAGATCTCACAGACGGTACACTACGTCTTCCTATTCCTAACCAATAAAAACCCTTTTACATTTTATACGATGCCTCTAACTTTGTTATTGGCGTTTCACTTCTCCAAAAAAATCAATTTGGTGAGATGGAACTCGTTTCCGCAAAAGCACGTTTTTTTTCCACAATTGAACTTCGACTCTTTACCGTTCTTCGAGAAAGCTTAGCTATAATTTATGCAATTTCGCAATGAGAATTCCCTATTCAAGGGTCACAAAACTCTATTTTTGTATACACAGATCAAAAACCTATACTTTAAAGATCACACAAAAGACCAAGCCAAATCACAACGTTAACAAATTTCAACGCATTCTAATCAAATTTCCAAACTTACACATCGTTTGGACGGAAAAGAAAAACCTATCACATCCAGATTTATTAAGCCGTTCGCTAACTACAACAGCACACGAGGAACATCGCCTGCGAACAGTGGAAGACCCTGATTCAATAAAATTTGTTATGAAGCACAATCAACAAATCAACGAACTAAACCGACAAAACACAATCAGACACTTTTTGAATACCCGATAGTACAACACACAACTCTCAGACTAAACAAAAATCAAACAGAACCATTCCAATCTGACTCACGAAATGCGAATTACGCAGAATTGTTAAATAGTATAAAATTCTCACTTCCCGCAATGGATGACTTCATAACTAAATCACCTGAAATTTATAATTATTCCTATTAAGAAAAAACTGAAATTACCGAGACTTTTTTTGGAAACACAACAACAAAACCCTCTTTGGCAACAAATTCTTCTTTGAAACAATATAAAAATTGCCCTGTTACCCCGGCCGTATAGCTCAGAGCAGACAAGGGACTATCATAAAATTATTGTCGTTTCCAAGATCTAAAACCAAATATTGTATTACATACAAGAGATAAAAACACTAAAATTCTGCTTACCACTCTCTCTACTTCTAACAAAATTTCTTAAAGCACATTAACACGATCTCTCAGGCCATCTCTTTCGAGAGAAAACACACGCTACAATAACATAAACTTACTACTTTCCGAACCTTAAAACATGGATAGCAATCCTTACACAAGATTGCCTCAACTGCCAAACGTGCAAATTCATGCCAAACCTCCTTCTGGCTCCCCAGCGGCAGTTCTTAGAAGCTTCAACCAAACTTCAACCATCGTATTTCAAAAGACACAAAAGGACCAATCTCCCCATCTCCCGATGGAAACTTTTATTTATACGTTATAGTAGATTATAACTCTTAGTATGGAATTTCTTAGTATACGTTATAGTAGTATGGAAACTCTTATTTATACGATTTATACGTTAAATTACGTTGTTCTGCTTCCCATCGCCCAAAAATGATGCACAAAATGCATTGAATTTATTAATTGATCATTGGATAGTTAAGTTTGGAATAACTGATATTTTAGTTACACGAAATGAAAATGATTACATTAATGGCAAATTCACACATTTTGGTCGTACATACAATGTGCAGTTTAAACCACGTACACCATATGCACCCTGGTTAAACGAACCAGTGGAAAACAGCAATAGAAAATTTAAAACGTCTCTTTGCACAGTTTTAGATACACAATATTTCACGTTGTCACAGAAAGTAAAAACATTTCATTTTGCTTTAAACTCACCAGTTGGACCAAATATGAATCTTTCTCCATATGAAATTATTTTCGATCTTAAACCCGAAAAACTATTATGATTAATCTATCTTCCACCACAGATAGTTTTGGAAATTGTAATTCTTCACAAACTTCCCCATTCCATTCTTTTCCCAAACACACAAACAAACACACACACACACACTTACACACACACACACACACACTGATCAACTCGGTTATCTACCAGGAACTTTTGATCACTCGTTCTTAAACCGAGAAAAATTACACTCAGATGTTTTTAACGAAATGCACAACTATCTCAACCAGAGTAAACTTTTACGCAGATTCACAAATCGCCGTTTGTGAACGGCTCAACGACTCAAAATTAATATTATGTTTTAATTTTAAATAAAGCTCGACGAATTGGAACATCAAAAAAATACAGCCACAGAAAATTGGTCCTTATAAAATAATTGACAACCCACTATGGCAACACATAAACAAGGGGATTATTCAGGTAAACAAATAACTTGTCATTGAAGTAAAAGTGTTCCGTATTCCCCAAAAAATATATTCGTTCAAAAAAACAAATGGAGAAATAACTCTCTGATAGCTCGTTATTACACAACCCTCAACAACCGACTATCACAAAGTCCAAATACTTCTGATTTAATCTAGACATACCCAGTATACCATCAAAGATAGATGAACCCTCCCCCAAACCATCCTATACCCAGTCTAGACTACCCGAGCCAACTCGGAAAACTACACTATTAGAAATGTTCGCTTACAAAAACAACCGACAAAAGACTACAGAGTCTTTATACCACAGTCGAAAGTTTTGGCTTCACGAATGACGTTCTTGTATTACACACATATACCACTAAAATCACATACAAAATTTCATCTCTCGCTTTAGTTAGCCGAACACAATTTAGCGTAATACCTAAAACACTCCATAAAAAGTAATCCCTAAAAATAAAAAAACACGTAGTTCTCCAATTCGAGGAAGTTGTTTCGTATGTTCTTTCACCCCTCTCCCCCTTAATGCAATTACTTTCACTGGGAAAACTAACAAAGATCGTTCTCTAAGCTTTTAAAGCATACAAAGTATCTTTCCACCTGCTACCCTAACAGAACTACAGAACCTTTTCATCAGAAAACGAAAAAGAGGGAAATACAGGCCGTTCACCAAGAAAACAAACGAAAGTAAATTAACCAAAAATTATTTTATTAGCCGACCCACAGATCGGTCTGGGAATAACTCCCCAATCTAACTAACTTATGGAGATATGACTCGGTAACTTTTTTTCTTTCCGAAGAAAGGTTGTGGTAAGGCCAAACCGCAGCGTCTAAAATCACTCCAGAGTCTCCTCCACTTGCAACTCAGTTGTCTCTCTTTCTCTAATCAAAGCTCTAATTTTCTTTCGCAAATCTATTCACTCTCTCAGCTCTCAATTTCTTTTTCTTAGCTCTCTCTCTCTCTCTCTCTCTCTCTCTCTTTCTCTCTCTCTCTCTCCCTCTATTTCTCTCTTTCTCTCTCTCTCTCTCTCTCCCTCTTTTCCTTCTTAACTTTGAGAAAAATCGAAATTTTTAATGACACTCTTATTTTTTTTCCAGATAATTTAAAACAACTGTCTCACAGTACAGCTCTTTCTATCACTCAAACGAAACTTTTCAATCAGCTCACAGCAGCAAAGTCAACCGGCTCACAGCAGCAACATCAACCACCTCACAGCAACATTTTCGCAGTCTAAAGTTTTTCTGTTTCACTACACTGAAAGCTATCTCTTGTCTACACTACAGACAGATATGCAAAATACTTCGCAACACAGACATGAAGTGTTGTTTCGTAGAATTCCTTGCGCTGATGCTTTCCGATACATATAAATTTTCAAAAGGAAACAAACACGCTTTTTTACAAGCTAGGTCTGATTTTATATTCACACAATTGTTGTGAATGGCTTTTTACATCAGAGATTTTAATAACGAACATATCAATAACGAACCTGTTTTTGTAAGCGAACTTAATAACGAACAAATGTTCGCTTACAAAAACAACCGACAAAAGACTACAGAGTCTTTATACCACAGTCGAAAGTTTTGGCTTCACGAATGACGTTCTTGTATTACACACATATACCACTAAAATCACATACAAAATTTCATCTCTCGCTTTAGTCAGCCGAACACAATTTAGCGTAATACCTAAAACACTCCATAAAAAGTAATCCCTAAAAAAACACGTAGTTCTCCAATTCGAGGAAGTTGTTTCGTATGTTCTTTCACCCCTCTCCCCCTTAATGCAATTACTTTCACTGGGAAAACTAACAAAGATCGTTCTCTAAGCTTTTAAAGCATACAAAGTATCTTTCCACCTGCTACCCTAACAGAACTACAGAACCTTTTCATCAGAAAACGAAAAAGAGGGAAATACAGGCCGTTCACCAAGAAAACAAACGAAAGTAAATTAACCAAAAATTATTTTATTAGCCGACCCACAGATCGGTCTGGGAATAACTCCCCAATCTAACTAACTTATGGAGATATGACTCGGTAACTTTTTTTCTTTCCGAAGAAAGGTTGTGGTAAGGCCAAACCGCAGCGTCTAAAATCACTCCAGAGTCTCCTCCACTTGCAACTCAGTTGTCTCTCTTTCTCTAATCAAAGATCTAATTTTCTTTCGCAAATCTATTCACTCTCTCAGCTCTCAATTTCTTTTTCTTAGCTCTCTCTCTCTCTCTCTCTCTCTCTCTCTCTCTCTCTCTTTCTCTCTCTCTCTCTCCCTCTATTTCTCTCTTTCTCTCTCTCTCTCTCTCCCTCTTTTCCTTCTTAACTTTGAGAAAAATCGAAATTTTTAATGACACTCTTATTTTTTTTCCAGATAATTTAAAACAACTGTCTCACAGTACAGCTCTTTCTATCACTCAAACGAAACTTTTCAATCAGCTCACAGCAGCAAAGTCAACCGGCTCACAGCAGCAACATCAACCACCTCACAGCAACATTTTCGCAGTCTAAAGTTTTTCTGTTTCACTACACTGAAAGCTATCTCTTGTCTACACTACAGACAGATATGCAAAATACTTCGCAACACAGACATGAAGTGTTGTTTCGTAGAATTCCTTGCGCTGATGCTTTCCGATGCATATAAATTTTCAAAAGGAAACAAACACGCTTTTTTACAAGCTAGGTCTGATTTTATATTCACACAATTGTTGTGAATGGCTTTTTACATCAGAGATTTTAATAACGAACATATCACTCTCCTCTATTTTCAAATCTTTCCACCACAGGCAACACCAAAAAAAAAATCTGAACTGAACTCCTTTATACTGATATAGTGTACACAAATAACTTTGACAATATCGCGGTCTTTTAAGACATAAAGTATAACAAAGACCCCTTAAAATGGATGAACATCAACAAGTTCCCAAAACAAAGCTGAATATCTTCACATATTTTTTCTTTTGAACGCAAAGACTACACATTTGATGAATTATAAACAATTTACTTCGCTGATTTTTCGAATCTACCGGCGTAATGTCTTCCCGCCAGAATCACACTGCGCAGCAATCCAAGTTAGTATATCTCATTTAAACTTAATTATAATTGACATTCCATCATCAAATCACAAAGTAATTTATTGTGATCACTGTCCCACTCTGGGTGCACGCCTAACGTCACAATTGCGTCCCCTATTTATTAACCCAACATTAATGCCAGTGCTTTCCCGGTCTCAGAATCACCAAGTTGTAGCAATAGCGACGCTAAAAAACAATCAATCACCAAAAACAATCATTTAAATAAACTCTTTAATAAAATATCACACGCACAAGAAACCGAGGGACACCCATACTTAGTTATTACTACTGCCAAAATGACAGACAGGCCTCGTCTAACAGTACACTCCCCGCCGCTTTATCCTACAGTCAGTAATCTCATTCCCACCAATTAGAGTCAAGCTCAAATACAACAAGCGCAATCACAAGAACAACGAAAAAAAACATGCAAACTTTTTTAACGCAACCAGGTTTTACTGCGAACGCAACTTTGCAGCAAATAACTCGGTGATTCCTCAGTGTTTATTTTCATCTAATTTGTTCAGTGCCGTAAATTTCAAAACAATGTACTAATTTGGTTCATTTTAATTTGACGTCTATTTCATGTTATTTTCCTTAGTTCAAATTTGCTGTCACGGGTTGCCTTTTATTCTTTTACCTTTTGTTCCCTGCCACCTCGTGATCAGACATGTTTGATCATACGCTCATGCTATGTTTATAAGTACTTCAGTTAAACTCTCGCTTATTCAATTCAAATTCATTTGCTTCTCTTTCTTCTCGATCTTGCGCCGCAAGTTCAGCAATAAAAGTAAGTTGTAATTTCGCACCGTGAAATCCAATTCGCAAAGTAGTACACTCACGCTCCGCAAAATCATAAACGAAATAAACAGAGTGCGAGATTGCGCAGCCAGCAAACAAGCGAACATCACTCGGAAATTACGCGTTCGGGCGCAAACCAACACCCGACCCACCACTAACATGGGAAAAATGTCGAGTTCAATACGAATTGGCACTTCTTGCGAGAGAAAGTATAAAAGTTGAGATTCTCCTGGCCAGAAAACAGAGATGGTCGATCTCCCATTGGAACCCATCTACAAGGAGACAACTGTCGGCTCTTCTGCCCAATCCGAGGGAGAACGAAACGCTCGTAATACACAACAGAAAATGAACTGGCAGAATGAATGCCAAAGATTAATTGAAGTTGGCATCATGTGTAGGGACAAACCTTAGCCACCCGTGACCAAAAAAAGTTATTTCACTCTATTTGAGTATTGGTGTGGAAGAAAGGAGGATCTCGAATTGCAAAAACCCACATATAATGATCGACACTTTGTCCACAGTGGCATTGTCACGTCCCTTTCGTCACGAAGCAACGCCGAAGCGAAAATGTTTAGATTTATACGCAAAACTCAAAGAACTGGCAGAAACTTGTGGTTTTGAGAAAAGGAGGATACCCTGATACTCGATGTGTTCATTACAAACCTAACTGATCCAGAGATTCAAAAAGAACTTTTTGACAGACAGTGGAGCCGAGACAAGCGATGAACTTGGCAAAGTCATGGAACTCGGGCTGCGAAATCAACATCAAATAGAACGGCATAATAAGACCCCCCTACCGGCCAGCATAAACGCGATTTAGTATCCTACTAGTTCTCGATCTTCAAATTGGTCGCTCTCTAATAATTTCTTCAAACAAGGTCCTCGCCCACTTCTTTATTGTTCGAATTATGGAGCGAACTGCTTTCCGAACGATCGGGGTAAATGTATCGCTAAGGGCAAAACATGCAATAGCTGCGACCTGTTAAATCATTTCGCTAAAATTTGCAGTAAACAAAAGAAATCAAAGTTACAAGATCAAGAGTAAAAGATCCGTGAATACAGTGGATGAAGACTTACATCCTGAACATTTAGTCAACTTTCTTCATTCTTCTTCTTCAAAACTCTACGAATCTGACTATAGCAGCGGGTAGGACAATACGGTTGCCTTATTTCAAAACGATATTGCGAAAATAAGACCTCATAACATGCCGATCAAAATTGACATTTAAACTACACTTTTTGTGGACTCCGGGAGTGCGTGCAGCCTTGTCAATAAGTCACTCGCGTCGCGGCTAGCCAATAGCAGTTCACATACGTTCTGGGTCCGGGACAACGCAATTCAACACCTCAGAACCTTCTCTAATGAACCAATTCGCATCACAGGCAAATTAAAAACCTCTGTATCGAGTAACGGTTGGAACTCACGTTCAGCTACATTCACGGATGTCACTGGCGGTTTGAAATTATTAGTCGATCGTGATTTGTGCGACCAATTAGGACTAGCAGTAACGCAGTCACCCTCGTCTTCAGGTAATCAAGTCAATACAATTTCACCATACTCGGACTTCAAAGAAAACAGAGCGTTAAAATTCCCCAACCTAATATCCCGTGTTGAACGTTCAAAAACTGCAGTTGCAAAATGAAAATTTGACAAAAACTTTTAAACTAGAAACCAGAAAAGTAGACGCATACCCATTAATTAAGTTGATAATGAACTCAAAAAATTCTTCGAAGAAAAACACATAATAAAACTCACCAATTGCCCTGATCAATATTCTGTCTCCCCAATAGTGGTTACTGTCAAACTAGATCAGTCCATTAAATTTGCAATTGATTCAAAAGTTTTAAATTAAGCAAATCACAAAAAAAAATCAAATACCCATTATTGATACGCTCATTGAATCTATATCTCAACAAATTAGTGATCCCGCGTCACAAAACACCACTTATTTCTCTACACTAGATTTAAAGTACGCGTACAGCCAGCTAAACGTAGAACCAAACACAGTTAATCATTGCAATTTTAATATAATCAGCGGCGATTTGACAAGTACATACAGATTTCAAACTGGGTTTAACGGTCTAACAGACAAGCTGCCGGAATTTCAAAAAGCTACAGACTAAACCCTATTTGGTTTAAGAATACCTATTGTTTTCTTGATGACATCTTAATTGTTAGTAAAGGATCGGAGGAAGAACACAAACATTAAGTACTAAATTGCCTTAAACGTTTGGTTGAAGAAAATCTTAGGATTAATCTTCCAAAATGCCACTTTTCTATATTGGAAATTGTTTGGCTCGGCTATCATATTTCACAAACTGTTATTTTGCCCCTCGAGAGCAAAACTTCGGCAATCCTGACTCTCGAAGCACCGATGATATTAAAGAAACTTCAATCTTTTCTTGGTTTCTTAGGTACCTTTTATTGTTAAGCCTATTCCTAATCTTGCAAAAATTGGCCACCCATTACGTCGTTTGATGAAAACATCATCTAAATTTATCTGGACTGAAGTACATGAAAATTGTTTTTGTGAAATAAAGAATCGCATTGCGGACACCACTGAAAACTGTCAATACAAGCCCCAACTCGAAACACGCGTAAAGTGTGATGCACCTCGTTCTGGTGTAGGGGCAGCACTTGGACAGTTAACAGTCAATGGATGGCGTTTAGGTCTAGATTTTTAACTTCTTGTGAAGGCCGATACAGCGTTAACAATTTAAAACTTCTTGGGATAGTTTGGTCTATTGAATATTTCAAGATCTACACGTATGGAAAAAACGTAACCGTAAATACAGATCACAGAGCCCTTCTTTCCATATTGAAAGAAAATTGTTCCAATAAATCATATAATAGTCGTTTAACTCGCTGGATAGACAAAGTTTTACCTTTTCAATTTGATAAAGAACATATGCCAGAAGCAAAAATGGGATTAGTAGATTACCTTTCACGACATTCAAATCAAAAAGCTAAAAAAATTCCGCATACGATGAAGAATTTATTGTTGCAAAACTTGAACTCATTTTTGCATCTTCAAATTTGTTAAATGTAATTTCTAGTCAACCCACATCTCATTTACGTACTCTGTCACAAGTACATGAGCTCGCACCTCAAATCAAACCCAAAAAATGAACCTGCTATGAAGTCAATAAATACAATTAGTACAGTTAGCACTCGCTCACATACGCATAAATTTTCATCATCCCCGCGCCGCAAAATCCATATACAAATACCAGTTGTAAATCAAACAATTCAAAATAAGTATACCCCGCGCCGCAAATACCAATTTACACTCCAATCGCTATGCGGAATTCACCTCAATTCAAGCAATCTTTACAAAATAGGAATGAAAAGTATTTCACAGACGTGATACTCATTTCTTTAAGCTTAACTTCCCTCCAATTACGAGACATTCCGATAATATTTTCCAAAGTCACTATCCAAAAATAATTACGTGCTTTATCTGATTTCAACTCCATGAATATGATAAAAACCACAATTTCTTCTAAAGGCGAACCACTCGAGTCGGATTTAATGACTCCTCCCGCCGCGCGAATCCACCTTCAACTCCTCGACCTCCTCTCGCAGAGCGAATCCTCCTCCAGACCCAACTACCCCAATTTCCCCAACAATATCACCCGGCGTTAGCACACCTCTAACTCCTCGCCCTCATAACCCCTACAATTGATATCACAATCGGCAAAATATTTATTAAATCTCTAATCGCCTCACTCACTAGTAAAAACGCAATCCTTAAGGGGGTACGCGATTGAATACTAAATGACAACGAAGCGCGCCTCAAGAAACCAAACCCGTATATCCACTACTACTGGAAAGATTTACATGTCCGCTCTGGCTGCGTCTGTATAGACGAAAAATTAGCAATTCCCAATGGCCTGCGCGAAGCTCTGATAGACGATAATCACGCGAGCCACCCATGTACTTGGGGAATGATATGCATAGCCACGCACTGCTGGTGGCCATACATGAACCGCGAGCTCATTGTTAAATCAAAAAAAAGTAAACCTTGCACGGCAATTGGTACGAATCATAAATCTGTTATTCCCGATAAGCAATTTCAAACCCATATCCATGTGTTGAACCAAATCAGGAATTCAAATGGATTTTGAAGGAGCAATTTTTGGTCAAAAGGGGAATGAAATATATTTCTTAGCTGCAATCTTTCGATTCTTTAAACACTTACTGCATGTATCTATTACCTATGAAAAAGCCAAAAGTCCTAATGTATAAAACTTTTGGATATGTATATCAAAAATCACGGAATTCCTCGCTCTATTGGTTGGGATCAAGCAAAATGTGTTGTTGAAATCAAGCTCTGTAATACAAATAACATTGAAATTATTGAAACTCCTGTTAACGAGCATCGTGCTACTGGTCTGGAAAAAAGACTAATTCAAACGATTAAGAATAGACTGGCTTGTATCAAAGAAGGAAAATCGGCTAATAAATCATTCAATATAAAGCATGCAAAAAAGATCATTATTCACCAATTCCGAATATGTCAACAGAAAACAAAACAACAAAGACTTCGCCCTTCAAGGCGCATTTTGGTAGAAAACCTAATAACCTGCTGAGCGTAATCTACTAAACCTAAACCATCCAACTTCTCTTACGAGAATAATATAAACCATTATTTAGAAGAGGAAACTATTCTTCCTGAACACATCCTGCCAGATGACAAGTGAATCAATGGCTACAGGAGTGATATTGAGGTTGAGAAAGTTATGATCCGGGATACGAGAGACGTCAACGAACGCGAGAGGCAAAGCACAGGCAGGGAGACAAAGTTTCTTCATGCCAACCTGGAACATGCCAACAAATTCCTCTCACAGAACGAGCGGTTCAGGTGAAATTGGTTCTGTAAATACAGGGCAAAAGACGATCCAAGAGAAACCTCGAGGGACTCTACGAGGTACTAGCCCCAGGATCAAAAATTCTCAAAGTGAGCTCTACTACGTCCAACACCAAAGAACCTGGCAAAGCAATTGTGACCATGAGAAACAGTGACATTGCCAAATTTGGCACCTTACAGGAACGGCAGACCACGTAGAAAGTCTATGCCGATCGTACCAGCAGAAAACTCATCGAAAAACACATTCAGAGCCACATCAAGCAATTTATTCGAAAAATCAAGGGCGGAAAAAAATGAAACACCGCAGACGAGAGCCCGTTAGCCGAGTTTTTTCTTTGCGCGCTCAAACATTGCACGCGCGATGCAAGGGCGCAGTCCAAATGTACCAAACTTTTGAGCTCTGCGATATCAGCACAACCCCGACAAAGCCGACTTGCAGAGCGAATTGGTCCTATCACAACCTTCGGCCTCAACAGCTCTCCAACAAATAGTTCCACCAACCCATACGACGCAGAACAAACGTTCCTAAGATGGAAACCTTAGTAGTCCCTCATATTATGGTCTCAAAAATTCCTCGTCGGTTTTTACGATAGCAGCACCACCAAAACAACTATGCAGCGCGAATGACGTTGAGAACTTTCAACCTACATCCGTATTGGTGGTTGAAACAGTACCGACCATTGCATACCAGCTACCCGAGGAGGATAACTTTTCTTTAAAAATTGGAAAAGTATTGCGACCCGACCCACGAATTCGCCCTCCGGTCGATCAGCAGACCCCGACACTCCACGAAAATGTTCGATCGATGACAGTATATGAAGCGGAAAATCAGGAAAACTATGATTGAACTTTATAAATCAAACATTTATACTCATGAACTGATAAACTTCATATTATAATTTTATTACTAGTTATGATAACCAGTGCAAATATTGTTATTATTTATTAAACCGGTACCAAATAATAATTTGTAAAATTTAATGTTATTATAATCAAAGATAAAATTGTCCTACACGTCCAATTTTTCTTTTTTGCATCAAGGGGTATGTGATACCTGAGTAAGTACCCTCATCTTAATTATTTAGTGCAGTAAAAATTAAAACAATGTACTTGTTTACTTCATTTTAATTTGCCCTTCATTTCCTGTTATTTTTTTGGCGCAAATTTGCTGTCACGAGTTGCCTTTTATTCATTTACCTTTTGCTCCCCGCTTCGTGATAAGACATTCATTTGCTTCTCTTTCTTCTCGATCTCGCGCCGCAAGTTCAGCAATAAAATTAAGTTGTGATTTCGCACCGTGAAATCCAATTCGCAAAGTAATACACTCGCGCTCCGAAAAAGCATAAACAAAATAAACTGAGTACGACAAACTCTTATAAGTGCTCCACCACGGACAACACAACCAGAATTGATAAATTATTCTAATACACCACAATTTTCCGTTCAACCAGTTAATGTTGCTAACATAAACAAAACACATAGATCAGAATTGCCACAAACAAAACACAGTGTCTCATACTCTCACAAGCTCATTGAAAACACTCAATAAATATAGCCAATTCATCACCGTCTTTTCAAAGCTAACTACCACTCAGTTTCCCCACCTATAACAACTTTCAGCTCAAATTCTCCAACTCCTGATCCAGACCAAAACTCTCACCAATGTATTGGAAAACAAAAAGAACTTATCCTATTCTACTATTGAAACTCAACCCAATATTCGTAGTTCCCCATCCTGCTCTCAAAAGAGACCATAATAACGTCAACAAATATTTAAATGCGCTAAAGAAAGAATAACTAAGTCATATAAGATCCTAAAAGTACAGAAACAGAGAACACACGATTTACTTAAGCAATCGAAAATCACTACTTCAGTTGAGAATGTAGCGGAACAATACAAACTAACTTTCCAACCACAAGCCCTTAACCCGCCTATTTATCGAATAAAAAAAAACCCTCACCATTTATTAGCCGAGAGATACACTATAAATTTGAAAAACACAAAACACACAACAGAATATTTTTTCTTTTATAACCCTAACTCTGGACAAATCCTACAAATGTCCATGAGAAATTTAACCACAATCTTGATTAATTTCTTCTTTTCCTACCCATTACATGTAAGACGACTAATCACAATTGATAAAAGTAACATTTCAACTTCCCAATTAGGAATTCAAGATCTTATAGTAACTCACTATGACTGCTCTCCACAACATATCCCAAATATGCAGTATTATAAGCTCAATAAAATTGGCGAGTGTAAGATCAATTCAGCTGATTTTCAAATCCTATCTGCCCAATTTGCCATCTTCTCACAAATTCGAACACTTCAAGTACGCGCAAACACCATTTAAGCGAAACTTGATCACGATATTTGGTATGATAAGAATATGGAAAGACCTTGCTTTCCCACAGAAATTGATACTCGTAGAGAACTTGCAAGCATTGAACTCATAACCAAACGCCACTATCATCCACAGTTGATACCATTCGGTTTACTTAATGATCCACGTTGGCAAGCTAACATCGAATCCAAACAAAGCCACTTCCAACTGGGTCGCTACCGCCCTATTGCTTTTTAACACCAAAAATCTCGTAGAAGATCCACGGGATCACGATTGGATCCCAAACGCCACTGACAATGCCTGTGGATAACTGCCCAGGACAAGACTAAAAACACGACTATCATATCATCCAAACACTAGGATGCTCACTTCAAAAAGCTAACATCACGCTCAGTTTCGATATCAAATCTGAAAGGGTTTACTGTTGCAAAACACGCATAAAATGCAATATTAAAACGGGGTACTACCCTTCAAATCAAGCTTTTAAAGCAACAGTCATTTGGGAACCAAATCACCATTGTCGAGTTTTCAAAGTTGATAGATTAAACGCCCGAATGATGAAATTCCAAAAACAATATTATTTCGAAACACTCACAAAAAATGAAACTAACTCTGGACAACAACAATGCAGATATGTACAGCTCTCAAGACCATCTTTATAATAAGTTTGCACTCCCTCGTTTTGAAGTACTCACAAAATTCATTTACAAATGCATTGAGGATCGGCCTTATTACGCCACATAATTTCAAGACATTTTTATACAGCGTAAGTAAGCTTTTAATTTCCTCACAGTCAAAGCCTCGGAGGAGTTTAAGGATGTCCAACTGATAATCCCTAACATTGCACATTCAGTCACACCTTACACTAAAGCAAACATTAGGAATGGATATGTGATCCCCCAAGAATCACAGGTCTATAGAAAATCGGAAAAAGATAATCTTTTCCGAAAAGAAAATTGGTTCGGTGCTGTACAACACAACGTACAGAGCGAAACTAAACTTGATTTCATTATCAGCCGCGTATTTCTTGCAGTGGACCGCGCGAGTCTTTCCATTAAAAAAATGCGATCTTTATCGCAATTGGAAACAGACTCCTACAAATGTCCATGAGAAATTTAACCATATTCTTAATTAATTTACTCTTTTCCTACCCATTACCTGTAAGACGACCAATCACAATTGATAAACGTAACATTTCAACTTCCCTATTAGGAATTCAAGATCTTATAGTAACTCACTATGACTGCTCTCCACAACATATCCCAAATATGCAGTATTATAAGCTCAATAAAATTGGCGAGTGTAAGATCAATTCAGCTGATTTTCAAATTCTATCTGCCCAATTTGCCATCTTCTCACAAATTCGAACACTTCAAGTACGCGCATACACCATTTAAGCGAAACTTGATCAGGATATTTGGTATGATAAGAACATGGAAAGACCTTTCTTTCCCACAGAAATTGACACTCGTAGAGAACTTGCAAGCATTGAACTCATAACCAAACGCCACTATCACCCACAGTTGATACCATTCGGTTTACTTAATGATCCACGTTGGCAAGCTAACATCGAAGCCAAACAAAGCCACTTCCAACTGGGTCGCTACCGGCCTATTGCTTTTTAACACAGAAATCTCCTAGATGATCCACGGGATCACGATTGGATCCCAACCGCCACTGACAATGCCTGGGGATAACTGCCCAGGACAAGACCAAAAACACGACTATCGTATCATCCAAACACTAGGATGCTCACTTCCAAAAGCTAACATCACGCTCAGTTTCGATATCAAATCTGAAAGGGTTTACTGTTGCAAAACACGCATAAAATGCAATATTGAAACGGGGTACTACCCTTCAAATCAAGCTTTTAAAGCAACAGTCATTTGGGAACCAAATCACCATTGTCGAGTTTTCAAAGTTGGTAGATTAAACGCCCGAATGATGAAATTCCAAAAACAATATTATTTCGAAACACTCACAAAAAATGAAACTAACTCTGGACAACAACAATGCAGATATGTACAGCTCTCAAGACCATCTTTATAATAAGTTTGCACTCCCTCGTTTTGAAGTACTCACAAAATCCATTTACAAATGCATTGAGAATCGGCCTTATTACGCCACATATTTTCAAGACATTTTTATACAGCGTAAGTAAGATTTTAATTTCCTCACAGTCAAAGCCTCGGAGGAGTTTAAGGATGTCCAACTGATAATCCCTAACAATGCACATTCTGTCACACCTTACACTAAAGCAAACATTAGGAATGGATATGTGATCCCCCAAGAATCACAGGTCTATAGAAAATCGGAAAAAGATAATCTTTTCCGAAAAGAAAATTGGTTCGGTGCTGTACAACCCAACGTACAGAGCGAAACTAAACTTGATTTCATTATCAGCCGCGTATTTCTTGCAGTGGACCGCGCGAGTCTTTCCATGAAAAAAATTCTGCGATCTTGATCGCAATTGGAAACAGACTCCTTTACGTTTTAACACAAAAATTCCATTTGTTGGATCTAAAATCACAGGATAGCGACATATTCGCAACACTGAATAGTTCAAAGGTTATTTCCATTTTTCAATGTAAAACCGTCTCCTTATCATTTTATGTGTTTGAGAATCAATGTTTAGAATGTATACTTATGTACTATCAGAACAAACTCCATTTTGTAGATCAAGTAATACGTAAAGAATTACCTTGGTCTATTAAAATACCAAGTAAAACTAACAACTTCAATAAAAATCTCAATAGACGCGGATGGCGGTGAGTCATACCTCTTCACACCTTACCCAATTAAAGCGAGAAATCACGTTTAAAAATTTACGCACGATGAAATGAAAGTCACTTCAACCACGCCCTTTATACTACACAACAACTTGGCATATATAGCCAGAGATTGAACTAGCTGTATATATAAAATGAATTTTAATAAAAGTTAATAATAATTAGTATACGCCGCCGCAGAGAAATTTGCAGTTGCAGAAGCTGTTAATTTTGCAGAACTTAAATAACAAGCATAATTACAAGCACAATTTTCACAATAACAATGTAAATACACAAAATGTTTCGAGAAACTATTTAATAACGTAAGAGAACTTACACTTCGCGGCTCGATTGGCGCGACCTTTTCAGCGGCAACTAATTAAGAGAATCCCCCATCAGAATCTTTGGCTACCCATGGTACTTTTCAAAAAGAAATAGCCATAATTAGGACAGTGTTTATTTTTCTACTTTTTTTTGGACTATTTCGTAGCGCCTTTAACGCATATAATCTAAAATCACTTTTAGAACATAATATCACATTAGCTAAAATTCTCTTCTCTGAGTTCTTGGTGTATTCTCACAAAATATTTTTCCACGTCTTACAGACATTCTTCTCACTATAAACCACCATCCGCAAAGAAAAGACGAAAACACTCTGTCGATAGTAACACTCCACACTCACAGAATGAATTGAATTTATTACACAGAAATTATGAAAACTTCCATACGAAACTCTCCTCCCCTGTACGCAGTAACTCGAACAAACAGAGCTTCAACTCTACTCACGTCAATTTATGAATGCTATGAATTACCAGTAGAATCACAACCTAAACCAGATTTAAACATTTTTATTTAAACCTATTAAACGTAAAATTTCACGAGCTATTCCAATATCTAAAGACTCTTTTGAGGATGAGCCTGACTAATAGAAGATCCCGCTGATGACACCACAAATGTCGACCCCAGCTCTCATGATGGAGGCTCACCGACCCTCCAAATGTCGACCCAACTGCATAAGATCTCGTAATGCTGGATGTCGACATTCTTCCTTCGGCGTTGATCCCCTTGGTACTGTCTCCTCCAGTACCTCAACCGGTTTCAAAAATGCAAACAACGGTCCTCTTCACAATGTCTCACGCCTCTCCACAGCCACAGTCTGTGGATTCAGCTAATTATTCGCGGGTGAACCCACTGCCTTCACCCGCCACTCCTTCCTCATTGGTCGAACTGCCCTTACTTATCGGGAGCAAAGTAAGCTCACCGACTGCAACTGTAGGACCGATCAGTTCGTAACAAGAACTGCTCCTACAGGGGCAGCAACCTCTGCCACAGCATCCGCAATCATTCCAAGCTGCGCTACAGCCACCTCAATCGCTGCCAAAGCCACCACTACAACCTCCACGCAGCTTCTCCTGGACCGACGAGGTTGCAGCTGAAGAACAATTCAGCCGCTCAACAACCGAAACAGTTGTCCCGAATTGGACCTACTCCGGGACAAAACGTGGCCCCCATTCCCGTTTACGGCCTCTCGTCTACCCTAATCCTGTGATACCCACACCTAAATCACAGCCCGCAAGCATCCAAAAATCGAGATAAGGAGTGCTCACAGTCCCTCCAATTCGACCTAACCGTCCTACATAAGCTTCTTCCAAACGATCGGCCAACTTCGACCGACAACTACCCCTGCACTGACGCTACACCCTGCTCGGTTTTTAGTCAGTCCACCAAAAGCCCCACAGCCCTCGTCATCCAAACAGCAAGCAAATCCATTTGCTCCCACAGAAAGCACCTTCCACAGACCACCTGGGCCGATCTTCAAATTCCAACAATTCACAAATTCTCTAGGCATCAACACAGAGCACGGTGTTCATGTCTCAGAGAGGATTATTTAAATTTCAACGCCATCTCACCACGCGTTGAAACTAACGGCCAGTTCGTGCTTTCTTTGACAATTGGAGAAGGAATACGGAGGAGCGACGTGACAAGGATCTTCCTCTAGTGTCTCCAATTTCCTATTAGTCCCTGCTTCACAAAGATTTTGGCACTCGTCCAAAGACTTCGCTCTGGCTGACCGAGAGAGCGACTATTTGAACACGATGTTCACAAGAGATGTCGCCCCAAATCGTGTATCAAAAATACGACGTCTTTTACCTTCATTTCGCAAAGTCAATCGGACAAAGATGCTCCAAACGATCCATCTCTTTGTCCAGCACCACTTTCATAGGACAAACCATTTGATGCCTAAACACTCACGTTTACAGTCTGCTAGCACAAAGCTTACTTCGCTCTTTTTATCTGAATTACAGTTATGTCATCAAACCCAATTACTGTGAGGGCACCGTACGCAACTTTGAACCTGTAAAAAACTATTCGCCACTGTTTTCGCCACTCTACGCGAAAACATCGCCCAATACTTGTTCCTATTGAAAACCTCCAGTGCCTAGTTCTTTTATTCTTTTTTCTGGGCGGAGCTTACTTGGA
The DNA here is from genome assembly GCF_964194025.1 of Convolutriloba macropyga. Taxonomy (NCBI): domain Eukaryota; kingdom Metazoa; phylum Xenacoelomorpha; order Acoela; family Convolutidae; genus Convolutriloba; species Convolutriloba macropyga. The sequence continues at coordinate 35,773,123 of NC_134472.1, forward strand.
AGGCATTAAAGTTGAAAAAGTTAAAGGGATCAAGTAGCTCACACAGTAGCTAAAAGGTGGATTTCCATCAGAAGGTAAGCAGGTATATCCGGTCGGAACAAACCTTGTACCAGATGGATATCAACAGAAATCTCCTTTTACAAACCGACAGAAACTACGACAAGCGATCTTCCAACTGAGAGCAAATCCTCACTACAGGACAGTGAGAGAGTAGGGTACCCTTTACCAGAACTGACGTAACTGGCCAGCCCACCCTGTAATGGTCAAACCCACTGGCTCCACACTCGCAAAAAATGAAGGCTTTTCACTGACGAAACTAGTCAATATTTGACTGTCAGGGACTTCAGACGACGGCAAAAGTCACAAACTCCACTACATTACGAGGATGGCACGTCCAATGTATTTCTGCTACAACTCACAAATCCGGTTCAAAAACTCTTAACCCCCGATGGATAAAGCAGTAGAGATACTGGATGTACACCTCCAACCAATCAGACTGAGAAGGCACTATTCTCTTTTAAATAGCACTAACTGTAGTCAGTCTATTAGAGTAGTTGCCCGATGTGTATACCTCTGACTCCGGTGTCAACTATATTTTACATCGTTATAATTGAAGTTTATCTCCAGTGTTTTATAGAGTCTGTTAGTCTGAGAGATATAGGTAAGCTTGCTTCGCGCGCAGAAATATGTAGCCTTAAGTCTTTATACCTTAAGGCTGTAAAAGGAGCCCACCTTGTGTCTGCCTTAGTTCTCTTGTTGTCCTTCTTTTTTCACAGGTCACTGTTTTTTAATGAAAAATTAAACTGAAATTCATAGAAATTGCTGGAATTCTCAACTACAGCAATTCTTCAGTTAGTAAACTCTTTGTTAGCTAATTGTGACTTTTTAATCTGTTTTGCTCATCCGGATGTTTTAAATCTGTTCTTGTCTTCAAACTGATTCCAGAAGTATTTCTGACAGTCTTTCACATTAGGTTGCTGGGGTAACAGTGAGGTGGTGGGGGGGGGGGGGGGGGTGGGTGCAACGGTGGGGGGTCTTCAATCTTTAAGAACCGCCCTTCGCGCCATCAGTATGTCTCTAAAATAGTTTCTGTGAATCGCATACTTGGAGACTATTTAACTGAAGGGCTCTTAGAGCAGTTAGTGCCCACTGGTCGCTACCTGTTTATCCCGTTTTTAGGACGAAAAAATCGGTCAAGCAAAAAATTGCACAAAAAAAGACCGAGAGTACTAAAATAGTTGCTACAAACTTCGTTTCAGAGCAGTTAATCAAAACTGCGTTCAAAAAAAGTCTTGTTTCTTTTTTGATAAAATTGCGTTTTGCAGTAAATAATTTCAATATTTTTAAGAGTAAAAAAGATAGCTGACCTGAAAAATTAGTGCAAAGCTTTGGTTATTTTGATAGCACCAATAAACATGGAGAGAACTAAGAAAGGTTTACGTTGCAACATTCTTTAGTTTCAGGTACCATTCCAACTTCGATTTCTCTCTCCTTAACTCTGAAACCTCTCGAACTAATAAATTGCGTTCAAAAATTGCAAAAATCAACTTCAAAAAACTATGCTTTTGAACGCGTCCTCTATTCTGAGAAAACTAATGAAATTAAATTGAATTTTATTTTAGGTAATGGGAACACTAATCACTCTGAGTAACTCTAGATAATTGTAAGAAACATTTACAGGCAGAAAAAGCAATAGCAAAATCTGACCAAGCAATAGAAAATAGAGAAAGCAACTTTGACCGAAATTTTGACAAAAAAAACCTTCACCTTTGAAAAAAATTATAATGCCAAAACTGATTAACTGTAGCATCATGCACCTCGTTTTCCACTATTTCAGACAGACAAAAAGGATTCAACTTAATGACGCACAATAGAACTTGCTCTCAAACGACAAATTATTTACAATTTAACGTAGCATACGATTGGATAATTGGACCATTTAGGTATCAAATTTCAGCTTTAAAGTCCATTAGATTTGAGCCCAAAACCCCTTGAGGCATTATTACGTGTGATAATTGCCAAATCGTTGGATTCAAACTATTTTTTGACAGTCCTTTGATGAAAAATTGAGCACAGGTGTTCCTATGTTAACTCACGCATGAACGTCTACCATGCACCGAAAATCAATTAGATCAAAAAAGAAAATCGGAAAAAGGTAAGAGGATGTGAACAACTACTTTTGTTTGAGAGCAAATACTTTCAACAAGCTGTTAGAATCGCCGGTAATTTTTACAAGAAAGCGACAACTTTTTTACTCTGATTACAAAATGGATCTATTCAATAATCACATACGCATTTTAGTAGCAGCAATGGATTGAAAAAAATAGAAATGAATCAATTCTAATGATTTGGTAGAATTTAAGCTGCATAGAATCACTGGAGTATATATGGGGACATCGAATTTGTAGTTAAATCGTCACAACATGAAATAGATGATATCTGATAACCTGAGCTCAAATTTATTCCATAGATCGTGAAACACAACATTGAAACTATCATTAATTGAAAAGAGATTTAACAATCCATGTACACATGTCTGATTGTCAGTTGTTTTGTTGTAAAAGAATGACATGGTTCTAAGTGCATATATGTATCACGATAAATGAATAATCACATAGGAAATTTAGCACTTGTCCTACAGAATCGGTTACACAAGCTAAGGGAAAAGAAATATGTCAAATTAGCAACAAAGGACTAACTTATCACACTTCGACACACATTCTCTTGTACATAATTGGAGGCAAAAATGAAATGAAACCCACTGTACAAAATTTAACTAGAAAAAGTTTTCGCAATATCTAAAAAGTTTTGAAGCAGTTTGACATAATGAGTTTCCGCTTCCGCAGTAGTAACTACCCTTGCTAGACAGCATTCATGCGAGAAAAGACAGATCATGCCTGTGGGAAGAAAACCCTCAAGCTCCCCAACAGCTTCCAGATAGTTGTATTTGTTCGCGACCCACTCATACTGTCCCACTTCTACCAGATGAAGACTTAAACAGTCTCCTGAAGCATGTGAAAATTGAAAAACAGGATTAGCAATGTTTATATAAAAGGACCCCAGGCCCAGCTCCGAAGGAAATAAAAAATGTTCAATTAATGACAAATGTATAAAATAGTTTTGAAAAAATCTGCATCTTCCGAGAAATTAAGCCAAAATATACATTTCTGAAACAGCCAAAATTTACGAAAAAACTAACAAAGAGATCTGAAGTGATAGTGAAGTCAAATGTATGTAACAAAAAATCTTGACGACGAACTAAAAAACATAGGCGCATGTAAACTTTAACCCCTATTAACGAGAAAAATTTCAGAAATAATATCATTGAAAGAAGCAACAATTACGAAGTTATTCACAGAAACCATACAATTTTACTAAAGGCCAAAATTTAAAGCCGGAAATTAGCCGCCGTTGATTCCCATAATCAAGATTGGGATTGAAAGAATAGAAAAATCTAATAAAAAAATAATTCTGGTACACAATTTTAAAGTGCGAACTATTTTGACGTCATTTTGGAGCTGAATAAACTCCTGTGTCGTCGACACAAGGGCTAGTATGAATACCAATAAGCATTAGAGATGATGACTAAGAACAAAGTTCGAGTAACGGGCATCTTTATGGGCTTTATGGGTTTATCCCGTTTCTATTTCTGATTTCGATTTTTGATACTGACTCTGTTCATTTTGGATTTCTTTGACCAGCAACAGCTGTCTAAAATTGTTTTTAGCAGAATGAGAGCAGATTGAAACTAGCCTAAAGAAGTAAAAAAGATTTCACGCAAAATGTTGAACAAGCTGTGAACTAACGTAAAGCGCTAAAACTTTAGTAAGACAGGTAAAAAACATAGCAGGACAGGTCCTGGCGTACAATTCAAAGAATTTCCATTGACTAAACAAATACTAGACGTAACACGGACTATGGGTGAAATGGAAAACTCTTTCTTAAAAAATCAGATCCAAAAAACAAAAAAAAAACAGAAAATCAAAGTCAAAGTGCCGCGTGTGAACAAAAAATCACTAACGAGAGTTTGGTTCAAACAAAAACCTGTCCTAGAAAAAACTATGAATGGATTGGGAAAACCATTTAGAAAAAAAGTCAATCCAAAAAATTGAAAAAACAGTAAACATGAAAGTCTAATTGCCGCATGTGAACAAAGAAACCACTAGGGAGACAGCGAAATTTTAAGACCGTTTTCTCACTCTACTTTAAACTTCGAGAGAAAAATTTCACGCCGCAAAACCACTCGCTTTTTGGCTCCACTTACTGTTTGGGCGTGACCAAAGTCACTACTCCAAATTGACTTCAAAAATCATTAAAATGTGTGAACATATCTTAAAAAAAGACAGTGGCCCCAATACAATTCAAATTCTTTGAATTGCAAAAAAGCAGCGTTACAATAGTCTGCTGAGAAGCTGAGGGCAGCTATTATTAAGAATTATGAAATAACTAGCCAAAAACGTTCGAATTACGACAAAACTTTTTGGAAAACCCTTTGAAATGGACAAAAAAAAATTTATCAAAGACAAAAAACAGATAAAACCAGAAAAAGATAAAAAAAAAATCAAAGAAAAAATGAAAACAGGATCTCAAAAGGGCTGGGTTAATAAAACTGAAGAGTAAGGTAACAACTCATTATAGACAGTTTGAGAAAACAAACTAAGCCAGAAAATAGAGTTTCATGAACATATTGTAAAAAAGAGGAAGGAATCACAAAACTTAATTACAAAACATTAGATGTTCGTTATAATTACTTAGCCTTTATCAAGTCAAAATTCAGTGAAAACTAAATTGAAAAATGACATTAAAATATCATATGACTATTATAAAAAACAAAATATTACAACAAAATTGGCACATTTTGACAAAGAACTGCCGTAAACGGTTTTGTATATGTACAAAACAATTTAAAAAAAACACCTTGGGTTAAAACTGCTATGCCTGATTGAATAAAAGTCCTTTGCAATATACACTCACTTCAAATAAATCAGTTGAAAGATCCAATAAAACAGAAACTATTAAAAAGAGCAGAAGTTAGCTGCCAAATTAGAGGGTAGAGACAATACTGCAGCTTCGATCGAGAACTATTTCGTCAGTAAACTTTTTGAACATTATTTTGAAATAACCGGAAAACTAACAAAGCAGAAGTAACTGATAACGTATCTGATAGAAAATTTCGCGCCAGCTGAGGCTCGGAAACGGCATTGTCAAGAGACCACAAAAACGGTTAGTTTTCATTCGTTAAACGAATACCAATTGACAAAAAAACAATCATAAAAAATTGCATACGGGGAAAGACGAAAAAGGGGAAGGAAACGATCAAAAAAATTAAAACACAGCCGCGAAATAGACTGGCATGCCGAAAAATACAGATATAATGAGATAAGAGTTGTAAAAGTTTTTAAAAGTGCAAAAACTTTTTTATTGAGGGAGGTCAGTCACGCATGATCAAAACAAGGGTCACATAATTCAGAGGGGTATATCCCAAAGAATTTCTGTGAGAAATTTAACGATTTAGTTTACGTAAAAGCAAATCAAGGATGAAAAAGGTAGTAAAAGTTAAACAAGAGAATGTTATAGAACTACTGTGAAACGAAAAAAGACCGTCCGACGACGAAACAAAAAGTAAATAGCACTGCAAAATAGCTACGCCCAGCTTACAGTTCTGAAAACAATAATCAAGACAAAACTTTTGAACTAAATGCTAAAATGTTACTCGGTCATCATTTCGAGAAACTATTATTAATTCTTCTGCTACAATTGACAAACATTTTTAACAACCAAATAACAATAACCTGTAAAAAAAATTTAAAATGTATTATTTTCTGGAGTGAAAGTGCCCTGTCGAGTTGTCAGTGGCAACTCGTATTAGCAAAACCTGTGAAAAAAGCTCTCAACTAAAAATTCAACAAAACTAAAGCTGGATGCACAAAATCAAACAAAGTCAAAAATCAGATTAAAAAAGTAGAAAAGCTTGCTTAAAAACTCTTAAACTATGTTTAACAAACAACTCAAAATTAAAATTAATTAAACCGAAAGGCGAACAAAACAGAAATTGAAATAATTGGAAACAAATTGAAAGAATTAGCAGTTTACTCTAAGGATATTTGATACCGTAATGCCCCGTCTTGAAACATTAAGTCCAAATGCCCTGGCTTTATTGGTTTATGTATATTGGTTAATTTCAAAAAGCAATTGACAAAACAATGATAGGTCAAATACAGTTTCCTAGACGACATTATTACGATATCCGGAGAGGCGATCCAAAAACGTAAAGAATAGGTCTTCAAATGCCGAGAAAGAGTGGAGCAAAAAACTCGCAACATATGACATAAGTCAACATGGTATAAATCCATCAGTCAGCAAGACAAAAGCAATACAAAGCTTGAAGCCCCCAACAGCAAAACAACTAAAATCGTTCCTAGATAATGTAACCCATTTCACGATGCTCTTACCCACCTCGCAAGACAATGCAGGGTCTTCAGGGACTTCTTAAAGAAAGAATAAAAAAACACACGGGATCCCCCGCATCAAACATCCTCTGATATAATTAAAAAAAACGCAAAGAATATCACGGAGAACACACACTATGATACTACCAGAAAAACTAGAGTCCGCACCGACTAGGTGAAGTAGTGGAACAAGAGACAAACAAAGGGTGTGAAACCATAGCATAAAGCATAGCCATCTCGTTTTTAAATAAAAAAAATATGAACTAGAACAACTAGGTGTGGTGTGAGCCCTCGAGCACTTCAAACACCACCATTGAAGTCATTTCTTCACAGTACAAACAGATCATACGCAATCTTATCCATCTAAAAAGAACGATCTACAAAGGTCGACTCAAACGCTGGTGCGATAGGCTAATCCTTTCCAGTTGCAAATTGAACACATACACGGCTCGAAGACAGGACTTCAAGATTACATTTCACTTAATCCACAAGGCAAAGCAAAACCAACTAGCGCACAAGACGAGGAATTCGTTATCTCAAATTGCAACTATAATCAAACTATTAATGCCACGCGGAAGACAACGCAAATTAAACACAATGAAATCGTCCAATGCTTCCAGATCAAATAATCGAACAACTCTAATCAAGCGGCCGCGAGGCCGACCGATAAGAATCCCGCAACCGTCGAGCGATTCCACAGCCAAAAGCAAAGTTCACAAAATCCCAGAAAGATTTCAACAATACAGCCAACAAAACATTACAGCTTACGCAGCGAGAAAAGAACAAAAGCGAAAAAAACCGCTTTACGTATGATGACGTAAGAATAGTCACAAATCACAACAATTGCAAAAATCAGTTGCCAAATTCCATGCTTATTATAGAGCCGCTACTGAATAAAGACATCAAATTCCAAAAGAAATGAGCACTCCGGTTACACCAACAAAACGTTGATTTTCGCTATCAACCTACCTGAGCCCGTCAAAAAGGGATGTAAACCCAAAGCAACCGGACCCTACCGAGACAAACCCAAAAAGACATCTGCAGTGCTGAATTAATAGCAGCGATGACATACGGGGATACTGAATTCGATGAAATAAAGGATTGTTTAATCCAAGGCAACCAACAGAGCTGTAGGGCAGTCAGTCGTCAATTCTACGCACACTGGAATCCGCTTAGGGTCAACAAGGGGTGCATATTACTGGACAACAATTTAACCATTACAAACGTCTTGACGGAAGCCATGACCTCCGTACTTCATGTCACGAACCAGAGCGCATGATCAAAAAAGGAACTAGCCCATAGACTATGGTGGCCCTTCAAAAACAGGGGCTTAATCAACAAGTCCATAACATACCACCCTCGTACAGAGTTCGGTAAGACCTTTAAAAGCGTTATAACAGAAAAACGCTCGCCGCTAAAACAATGCGTTGAACCCAACGAAGAGATACAAATTGATTTCGGCGGCGCAATCTTAGACGGCCAAGCAAGGGGAAGAGAAGTATGCTTCCACGCGTGTATCGGCAGATTTTTGAAATTTAACACACTTAAATTATATAACAACGCAAATTCAGATAATATCGAACATTTTTGGAATCAGCACATCACTCCAAGGTGTACCTAGAACTATACGCACGGACCAAGCTATGACTCAAAGAGGAAATAAAATTAAAGAATTATGTACCAGAAATTAGATCAAAATAGTTTTTGCACCTACCAACGACTGTCGATTGTTCGGTCTTGAAGAGACACTAAAACAAACGGTCAAAAGAAAATTAGGATTAATATAACTCGGCCAAAGCCAACCTTCACTTATCGTCAAACAGTCTCAAAGACAAAGACAACGCACGAGCTTCAGATTTCCCGCAAAAAGCTTCTTATTTTTCACCGTTCCATGCACACTTAGGACGGGAAATCAATACACCTATTGCTAACCTAATATCATTTCCTAGGAGATAATCTGAAATGACCAACGGTAAAATTAACTTTTTAACGAAAACATCGTACGGGAAGACGAGCTGATATCGGACGAGCATTGAAACAAGGTAGACCTGAACAGCAGCGACGAGGTGCGAACTTCAAAAGAAGAGATGATGAAGGCAGCACAGTGACAAGGGCGAAAAAAAGGACTTGACGAAAGAATCCACAAACACCCCCAGAACCCATTGATGAATCCAGCCCCCGCCTTCAGATAGCCCGCAAAACGCTAGCCGCCTCCAGAAGCAAAACGTAATTGCAGGGCCTATACGAGGCAATTTTAAAAGGCAACATTACGAGAAAACCACCGACTCCGCAATGACAATTAAAGTTCCCGGCCAGGATGATACGGTTCTACTCAAATCTGAAGACGCGACTTTGAGACAGGCAAAGCGAAGAATTCGGCTGGTTCAACTCATTTAACACAAAGCGGTCACAAATTACAGGACCAGATGACCCAACACACGCAGGAACCAGCTGCTAAGCCACAAGGTGAACGTACAATCCGAAAAAGGCGCAGTGCCACGAATCCAGGCAAAACAAATTTATCTAAAGTAAATCGCATCAAGGTTACACTTAAGAGGAAACACGTACCATTCCCCCAAAAGGGAGAGCAGGGACAACGAGAACTGCCGCAACAAGCAACCATCTCCAGCATCATCGGGAAACGAACCCGGCCATCAACACAAGGACGAAGACGCCTACAGCAACCCGCGCGAAAATACCATTTCGAAGAAGCTCCACTACTATACTTAAGCGAAGCAAAGGCCTCAAGACGCACCCCCAGAAAATTGGTCATACCAGCGACCACAACCTATCGGAAGATTCCCCGAAGAGGCACAAGCACACTCCAAAGAAACGCTTCACGGGAACGACCAACTTCCAGCAAACAGCAGGTCCAGACGCACCAAGCAAGCAGTAGGTGCAGGTCCAGATGCACCCCAAAAAACGGCAGATGTAACTGACGATTCCGACGTCCTACAGAAATGACTAATCGATCACAGTATGAGAAAGCAAGCCCAGAACAACACAACATCGCAGCACAACAACTGAATCAAGAGGAGAGTGAGAGAGAATTAGACCCACAAGATCTCTAATCAAACTTAAGCAAAACTCAAGCAAACTTCGAGGAAAACTATGGTACCCCGGTTATCAGTATATTTATTATGCAGTGAATTAATACATCCATTAAGCAGTTTAGACACGTTCAAATTGTTACTTAGTCAATCGTCCAACGATTGACGCCTTTAAGTTAATGTGTTGACATGTACTGCTATACTGACTGCTAAATGACTATGCGCAGTCTGTCTTGTGTGATTAAAATACAGTAGTGCGTTAAGCTTTCTTTTCAATTGAAACTTTCATTTAACACTCGAGGACTCGCATTATCACAGGACCAGAGAGAATTTTTTGAAAAAAATCTGAGATGTTAAAGAATCTGTAAGTTTTTGTGCTTTTATTAGCTGGTCTCAAAAAACCTTCAATTAGAGTTACACGCACTGATTTGATCTCATCTATCTGAATGGAAGTAAGGAAAAGATAGTTTCAGTGTCAGGAAGTCATTTTTGAGAGTGAGGTAAGTCACGCGAGACCAAAACCTAAACACGCAAATTAACAAAAAACATTCAAATAAGAAAAATGACGTTATGCAAGAAGTTTAGGTGAAAATGCATGAATGATTGAAAAAAGCAGATTTGAAGTAATTGTGACGTCATATGGTCGTAAAAAACAAGAGAAGGCTAACAATAGCCCCAACTACCGGTGTGTGGCCATTAATAACCAACTCACGTCGGGCCAATTGATCTCAAACTACCAGCGCCCATGAAATTGTCTCCTCAAAACAGTTTTGGTGAATACCATTCGAAGATATAAAACGGCTCAAGGCTCAAAGGGAACTTAATGTCCTCCGAGCAGTACCTCTTTATCCCGTTTTTGAGGACGAAGAGTCACAGGACTAATATAATTGCTATAAACTTTGTTTGCATGCAATCAAACATATCCGACTATGTCGGAAGAACCGCTCTCGAACGACGAGTGAGAGCTCGAAAAAATTACAGCCTACTTTAGTGTTGGGGAGGCGGGGTGAGGGGGGAGGAGTAACTAAAATAAATAATGGCGGCTTCAAATGACGTCACTAGGTTATAAAATACTACTACAACCACCAATAAAATTCAAAATTAATATACAACAGGCAGATTGCCAGAAATTAGCCGCAATAGCTTTGTAGATCTGTAGTCTCAAAAAGATAGTAAAAGAAACCAACCGAATATTGAATTTATTAATTCAAAGCTGAGATGTTAAATTTTGGTTAATATTCTGTATAACGCATTAATGCTTCTACTAGCTGGTCTCACATAACCTTCAATTAGAGTTACACGCACTAATTTGATCTCATCTATCTGGATTGAAGTAAAGAAAAAATAGTTTCAGTGTCAGGAAGTCAAATTTGAGAGTGAGGTAAGTCATGCGTGACCAAAACCTAAACACGCAAATAAACAAAAAACACTCGCAATAAAAAAACATTACGCAAGCAGTTGAAAATGCATGAACGAGTGAAAAAGAGCAGATTTGAAGTATTTGTGACGTCATATGGTCGTAAAAACCAAGAAAAGTCCAACAATAGACCCAATTATCGCTGTGTGGCCATTAATAACCAACTCACGTCGGGCCAATTGCTCTCAAACAACCAGCGCCCATGATATTGTCTCAAAACTGTTTCGGTGAATCCCATTCGAAGATATTGTACGGCTTAGGGCTCTAAGGGAACTCAATGCCCTACGAGCGCTACCTGTTTATCCCGTTTTTGGGGACGAAAAGTCACAGGACTAATATAATTGCTATAAATTTTGTTTGAAAGCAATCAAACATATACGACTACGTCGGAAGAACAGCTCTCGAACCAATAGTGGGAGCTCAAAATTATTAGAGCCTACTTCAGTGTTCGAGAGGCGGGGTGAGGAGGGAGGAGTAACTAAAATAAATGAGGGCGGCTTGAAATGACTTCACTAGGTTACAAAATGCCACTATAACCACCAATAAAACGCAAAATTAAAACATATCTGGCAGATTACCAGAAATTAGCCGCAATAGCTTCGTAGATCTGTAGTCTCAAAAAGACAGTAGAAGAAACCGACCAAATATTGAACTTTTTATTCAAAGATGAGATTAATTTTGAATAAGAATCTGTATAACGCATTAATGCTTCTATTAGCTGCTGTCAAATAACCCTCAATTGGAGTGACACACACACACACTTGCCAATTGGAGTGACACACATTCACGAGAATCAACAAAAAACTTGCTCAAGTTAGATTGAAAAATGACGTCATACAAGCAATTCAATTGAAATTGCTTAAACGAATGAACAAAAAGCAGATTTAAAGTGATTGTGACGTCATATGTTTGTAACAAAAACTTGACAAAATAAACCGAAGGCCACTACTTGTGTTCAACGGATGACACGTCAGCGATGTTACAACGAATTAGGGCAATTTAGATCGAGCAAAACGAAAGTCAAGTGAACTTAGTCGAAAAGTCAAAACGGTCAAGCAAAAATTCTGCATAAGACTAATACGTTTACAAAAACGGCTTCAACTTCGAGAGCAATTTCGTTCGAATGCTATCAATACATACATCAAATTTAAATCATAGCCTATTCAAAACTCTTAACCAAAAAACAGATTTAAAAAATGCTTGAAAAAGCCGCACATAAAAAACATTTCGCTCAAAGAAATTTTTTTTACAGACCAAGTTCTCGATCTATCAAAAACAGTGGTATAAACAAAAAAAAACAACTTTTTTTGCTCCACTCCATATCAGTTCAACTTTCACATTGTTTCATTTTTTCTCGTGTTTCTTTTCCTGCTTAAAATTCACTCCAATAAAATTGATTAAAACAGACACTTCTCCAATAGACCTCTTAGTGAAGAACGAATACAGCACACCAATACAAACCAAACAAAACCGACTGACGTCCAGATTTCGCAGTCAAAATGTTCAAAACCTTTTTCTCTCTCTGGGGTTATGTCGAGTAACCCATCTGCAAGATTTGAAAAGCCTCGTTGGCCAGTAAAGATCGTTAAACTCAGAAAAGGACAAAAATATTCAAAAATTTTGAAATTGCAAATTTTAACAAAAATCTTGCTCAAAATCAAGATATTAAAATCTTCAAAACCATTTCATTGTCTCAAGAGGCTATCCAGTATTCCTAACTAAAGCTTTAAATAGTTTCATCATAAAGATCCATAAACTTGGAACAATAATTCAAAAAAAAAAATTTATCTTAAAATTGCTAAAGCTGGAGTTAATAAAATATTGATAACCATTCCATTAACTCTAGAAACTATGCAACAGCTTGTCATCAAAGCTTGGTGCCGGAAAAATGAGAAAAAATTAAAAGATTAAAAAACTTGAAAAAATTGCAAATATTTTTTTATAAATTGCTGATATTTAATTCTTTAAAAACACTCCATTACATCTAGAAGCTATGCAATAAGTTGCATAAAAAATTGCTAAAATTTGTGATAAAAAAAGTTGAAAACTAATCCATGGCCAGAGGAGGTTCATTGACACCTAGGGCTGAAAGAACTAAAAAAAATGACAAAATTTTTCAAAAAAGCTTGAAAAAAATGTAAAAATTAGTATAAAATTGCGTGTTATTAGCAATCGGTAGCCACGGGAGGGGGTGGACCGGGGGCAGATGGGGAGGGAGGGGGAGAGGTGTCTTCAACCTCTAAGAGTCGCCCTTAACACCATAAGTATGTCTCCAAAACATTTTGAGCTGAAACAGAGCTGAAAGGCTCTAAGAGCTCTTAATGCCCGCTGGGCGCTACCAGTTTATCCCGTTTTGAGGACGAAAAATCGGTCAAGCGAAAAATCGCATAAAAAAGACCGATAGGACTAATATAATTGCTAAAAATTTCGTTTGAGAGCATTTAAACAATTTGGACTGCAAAAAAGAACGCGCCTAAATAATAGCCTTTGAGAGGCTGACGGCGGCTATTAATTACACTCCAACAAAATTTACCGATCAAGAAAGACGCTCCATCAATACGAGGCGTAAAAAAATAGGCCCGCTATAATAGCCGGCTAACATGAGGGCGTCTATTAAAATCGAACAACTGCATAGACTGAGCCCTAAGATGACAGTGAGAAAACAAAGCAAGAAAAAAAGAAGAAAAGTTGTTGATGACTCACATCGCCCTTTTTGTCATCTCCACCCTTTTCGCCGTCTCCCTTCAGTTCGACATTGCCACCCCCTTTGCCCTTCTTCTTCCTGTTTTTGACCTCATCGTAGTGGTCACCCGCGGCCTTCAGGTTCTGGACGAAGTCTGGGCTGGCCTTGAGGGTCTTGCACTCGTGTGGTGCATCGACAGCATCATTCTCGTGCGAGTCTTCACTCACGCATACCAGCAAAGTATCCAGAACCAACTGAAAAGACTATTCGATAGCTGTCTAAGCTGGAAAATTTGGGTTTAAATGGGAACCCTATTGGAGATCAGAACATCGCATAAAAATGACCGGCACGACCCAAAAAAATGTGGGCTGAAGTTCGGAGGCCGGGCAAATCTTCGTGTGGTTCAATGGTAGTAAAAATAGCACTTCGGAAACCGTAGGATTGAAACATCATAAAACTTCAAACGTGTTCTCAGAAGCCTTCTAGCAGATATTGCAGATAGAAACCGATATATAAATGAATTGGAAAAAAAATTATCGCGGCCACCTTAAAAGTTATCGCGGCCAATTTCATTGAGAACAATTTTGGTGTGCACAAAGTTTTGACAACGGAGAGGTTCGAACCCCAAACCCCGGGATAAGCGTCGAAATCATTAACAACTCGGCTATAAGCGCCTAGATAACAATTACCCTACAATTAATTTTGTTTATCAACAGACATAATTTCTGAATGCGAGCAACTTAGGTCACGCAAAAAAAAGCAAGTAATCAAGCGTGAACAAGTCACTGAAAAAGTTAAGTAAAGAATATTCTAGAACAAATATAAAACCACAAAGCTCGTCAGACAACAAAAACACAGCAAGGCCAGTCCTGAATTAAAATTCAAATAACTGGGCATACTTAAGACACCGCTATCATCTTGCTCAAAAGAACAGAATCCGATTATAAACAAATCATATACCAAGATGTCTAAGAAAGTAAACAGAACACTTATAAAAATTATTTCGTTTCCCTTAGGGATAATTAGGGTGATTGAAGTTATCGTGTCCAACAGCGTCAACTGGGAATGGCCATACCAAAATGGAAGTTTAAACAGAAAACGCCAAATTTGCAGAAAATCAATGAGAAAAAAAAGAACGTTAAAGACAATAAGCAATATTTTGCAAAAAACTGTCTTTACAATGACATTCAAATAAGTGGCATCAAATAAATTGAAATACGTAACTAAAAATTGAACACAACATCTATCGCACTATCTATTGATGGCAAGCATATATCATTTCAGTGAAAACATATCACGGCCCACGTAAGAGAAATATCACCAAATTCAGACAACGATCAATAATTTTAAAACTCGAAAACAAATGAAGCCAAAGTCAAAAAAGCAATAAACTGAAACTTTTAAGCGGAGTCAGTTGTGACATAGTAGAACGCTAATGATTCTTACGAATATTGACAAAGCGAAAAAACCAAACCATTATTAAAAAGAGAAAAATCCAAAAATCATTAATATTTAAAACAAGTAGTCTTGGAAGTCGTAGCAGTGAATAAAAACGACTAGAAGAATCATACATGACTACTATGACAACCAGTCGAATTAGAGTCGGTAAAAGCCTTCTGTTGTTAACTGAATAAAAATTGTCTCTCAAAAATGCCTCATAAAAGGGCCAATGAGCCTATCACGAATGTGAAAACAGAACAAAATAACGACAAAAACGGCATTAATTGAAAACCAGTCGTATCAAAGTTCTGAAAACCATTCGACGTGAAAAAACCCTCAAATTGGTCAAAATTTGACTTAAAAAGAGCCACTTAGAGCTGTTTATGACGAGACAAAGTGACAGAACAAAAACAAAAGTAAATATTGAAAAATGGAGTCAACATTGTTTACACCATAAGACTTCAAATCAAATTACCGAAATAACTAATAACCACCTCAATAGAGAGCTATGACACCTATGATTACACCCATCATTGAGACCTAAATAACGAAACAACAAAAACAGGATTAGTATAAAATTCTGACTAGAACCTCAACGGGGGGGGGGGGGGGGGACGGACAATTACTGCAGCGTGGCAATCTACAACGGGGTGGGACATTTTGAAATTTCTGCGGGGTGGCCATCTACAACGGGGTGGGACAATTGGAATTTTTTAAAATGTAGTAAAATGTCCCCCTATTTTACATATATAAATACATATACACAATACACACATACATGCATATATATGTATACATGTATATGTATGTATGTATATATGTATGTATGTATTATGTATATGTATTTATGTATATGCATGTATATATGTATTGTGTATATGTATATATGTATATGTATATATGTATGTATGTATATATGTATGTATGTATGTAGGTATGTATGTATGTACGTATTATGTATATGTATATATGTATATGCATGTATATTTGTATTGTGTATATATGTATATATATATATGTATGTAGGTATGTATGTATGTATTATGTATATGTATTTATGTATATGCATGTATATATGTATTGTGTATATGTATATATGTATATGTATATATGTATGTATGTATATATGTATGTATGTATGTAGGTATGTATGTATGTATGAATGTTTGTGTGTATTGTAGTATGCATGTATGAATGTATTTATGTATATATATGTATGCATGTATGTGTATGTGAGTATCTATATATGTATGTATGGATGTATGTATACATACACACATGCATACATACATACATACATACATACATACATACATACATACATACATACATACATACATACATACATACATACATACATATATACATACATACATACATACACAGATACATACATACATACATACATAGATACATACATACATACATACATACATACATACATACATTACATACATACATACATACATACATACATTACATACATACATACATACATATACATACATACGTACACAATGATAAAAAACCCAGAGTTGTACAAGAAAACAAGTTTTTACCTAAGTATGTACACAATTATGGTCATAATCACTTATGTCCATAAATGCATACATAAATTGGTGAAAACAACAGTAAAACAACTAACCTGTTAGTAGATGTATAAAATCACTAATGATATATTATTTAGAGAGTCATCAGATCATGTCCAAACATGTTCAGGGTCACAAAACTTTCCAAAATTAATTGACCAATCGGAGTGCTTGATTTATTATTCAAGTTGACAACCAATCAGAATTGAAAGATTTATAAACAAAAACTCTAAACGCTCACGTTCAGTAAACAATAAATAATGAACACAATAGGAACAAAAGACATCAAGCTCATTCATGAGAAAGTTTTATCACTGAGAGGTAACATAAATTATACACACATATCTTATCGACAATTATATTTCGTAGCTGCTTGTTCTTTGTTAGATCCAGAAATTGACGGAGAAATAGCACTTAAATTTAGACCCTATGGTGGTTTCATTGGAATTGATAATTCAAGACTAGATCCTTTATTGAAACGGAGCAAAGTGCTACGGCTTCATGCTGCATTGCATGACGCCGCTGGATTTATAAAAGATTGCAGAAACAAAGGCCCTGGATATGTTTACGCTTTCCGTTACTCACCAGTAAACAATTGTCTTTTGGGACACTTGACAGGAATTTTATTCATTCTATCAGTGAAAATTTTTCATTCACAATTGTTTCGTGAATTGGAATGCTAGAAAATTTTGGCAGCAAAACCACAAATATTATTGTCCTCGATCTCGAAGGTTTCAAACTCAAGTCACTTGGATTCATTATAAAAGAACTCAGTTTGTGTTCCAGTTACAACGATACAATATTTTTCAAACCGCCCCTTAAATTCACTGATTTACCCGCACACGATAGACAAACTGTTATTTGGTTGACCAATAACCTACACGGTCTTGATTGGGACGAAGGTGATATACCTTACTGTGATTTGAAAACAATCTGTCTGAGTTTCAGTTTCCGATTCACAAGGAAAAATTTTTTTGCCAAAGGCATTGAAAAGTGTGAGCTCCTCAGTAAGCTTTTACAAAAAACTGTTTATAATCTGGAGGATCTAAATTGTCCCCGAATCTCAGAGATAATATCAGAAGAACAAGTTCCCTCCTGTTATCTTCATTCAAACTTTCGTTCAACAAACGATCAATTATCAAATCACTGCGCGGAACGTAAAGCAAGAATATTCTCACAGTGGACACAAAGTGATGCACAGAAAAGACACGGCAACTTTAACAACTTATCTGCCAGACAACTTGAAGATATTCACTTGCTTGACTCCACTTGACGATCAACCGATTGTAATATTCAATAGAGTTCAGGATCCCTCTCCACCAATACAGAATAATTTTTCAAGTGATCAACAGAACCGAGCGAACTATCTCAACAATAAGCCAAACACAGCACAACAACCGCGTTACAACCCGCTTTATAGCGCAGCAGCAAAACGTTATTTTGCAACCATTACTCTTTCTCCCGACGAGCTAGACAGCTTTAGGGCTTTCCTGCCCGTGATAGATAATTTCTATCACTTCCAACTGTACTTAAAAAATAAACAGAGAGCTCGAGAACATCGGAATCAGTTCAATTATGGCTATGAACAAAACAAACGAAAAGCTTATACAGTCCCCCAAAGAGAAGCGAATCCCACGTTGGAAGCAATGGGCGGACAAAAAAGTTCCTCAATTTAGATTGAAAAAAACACCACCAGAACGTGAGCTATCACTTAATGAGATGCCGAATGAGTTGCGGTTATATGTCTTGGAGCACCCCGAAGTTGAAAAAGTCTTCAATCAACCATCGTTCGAGGAAAATCACTCATCAACCGTTTGTTATAAACTAGAGATAAAAAGTCATATTAAAGGTTTCAATTTATTTGAGTTCTGGTACATGAAACAGTTGCCCAGTGAATAATTCAAAGAATTAACATTTTATATCATCCTTGTTTCAAATCACTTTTCACTTAATTATTTTTCTCCAATGAATCAAAGAGACGAGGCTGACGCCGGTATCAGTAATTTAGTCTTCGATGTAAACAACAAGGAGAGGCCCCCATGGCGTTGTTGTTCAAATTCAACAGTGCCAAGGTCCGAAGTAATATTTTTTGTTCAAGTGAGTATCATTGTCTTAATGATCATTCTTTGCTTCTCTATGCTCTTTCTATTATCAGAAAGCTGTGAAGAGAAATCAATTTGGATTGCTCTCTTATCGAGTTTAGTTGGTTACGTTTTACCTAATCCTAAACTATGAACAAAGTTATTCTTACACATGACAGGGTATTCATGTCAATTGTAGGACCAAGTGGTTGTGGTAAAACAGAACTCTTGTTTCGAATGCTAAAAGGTTCGACCTTTTATCCACGTTTTGAAAAAATTTATTATTTTTACAAAGAGTTCCAACCACTTTTCAAAGATATGCAACGAGTTATACCAGGGATTGAGTTTCTAAAATACTCAGGCTTTGATATAACAAAAAAACTATCGCATTGTCTGCTTATCTATGACGATTCATGTGAAGAAATCTTCAACGATAAAGAATTTGTAAAAATAGCTACCTCAGGACGTCATCGCAAATTACATGTTATATACGTCAAGCATAATTTGTTCCATCAAAGCAAATGGTCCAGAACCATTGATCTGAATACAACACACATAATATTATTCAAGTCGCTTCGTGACATTCAACAAATTGAATATCTTGGAAAACAGTTGAATTGTCTCCAACTGATAAAAGAAGCATACAAACTAGCAACTGCGGAGCCCTTTGGACATTTGATGATTGATCTCGACCCAAAAACTAGCCAGGGTTTACGTTTTTCATCGCAACTAATTGGACCGGATCCTTCTAATTTTTACATTTCTTCCCCTGAAGCAGTCATTACAACAATTACAAATGAAAAAGAAACATTTGCTTATGCTCAAGCAATGGGTAAATAAGAGGAATGAGAACACAGCTCAAATAGGAATATTACATCAGGGCGATTTCATTTGGTTCTTGAGTGACTGTGTGATGAACGTACTCTCTGGAGTGGTACCGATCAATAAAGTTGAATTAAAAAAATTCGAGAAACCACTACGTAAACTTGCAGACAGAAAGTTGAAAAAAGTGAGAGAATCAAAATTTTTCGATCAGATTCTGGAATCCGTCTAATTAAACTGATTGCGTTACCTTGTATTGCTTTTCTGGAGCAAAATGCACACTGAAGAGTTTGTGCTAATTCCTCGTCAAATGTATGCGAATGAACAACCTCAAATTGCTCAACTTCTCAACAATAAAAATGTCCGAGAGAAAGCAAAACAAATATCACTGTTGCAAAGAAGCAAGTCTCCACCAGCACCTTCTACCACGCAACAAGACACGCAACAGCAGACCGATAATATTTTGGAGAATGTCAAAGATGAGTTGAATGAGACTAGAGATGACAAAACTGATACAAAATTTTCCAGGGAGCGTGTTTTGAGAGATATTAAACACCTTGACAGAAAAAAGTTTGAAAAAGCGAGCATAATATTGGAAAAAATATTAGAGTCAGAATCTCTATCGCTGGATCAGACATCAAGACTAGTGGTTAATAAGTCAAGCACTGGAATTCTTGTCGCAGATTTTCTTTACGATCTACAACAAACAACCTCTAAACTTTCACTTGAACATTACAAAGTCCTGACCTTTCTAGATATCAGTTCACAATTAACTTGTAATACATACGCAAACAAAATTTCTTGCCTTATCACTAAACGAAAAGATACAGTTGTTTGAGGATGAACCAGAAAATGAAGAATCAGGAGTCTCGAGAACAGAAGAATCAAAAGCTTCTGGCGACGATGAAGGAAGCTTTGAAGATGCAAAACACGAAATCCAACCGTCTAGCTCGTGGACAAATTACTTCCTCTCACGTTAAACAATTGAACAAATTATACACAAAAGGTAGTGCAGCTTTTGGTAGCATTGCTAACTTGAAGAAAGCCAGTGGTTTACCAAGATCCAAAGTGGTTCAATACCTTCAGTCGAAAGCTCCATACACAAAATACAGACAATTCAGAAAAACTTTTCCGAGACTAAAAGTTGTTGCATACAGAATAAACGAAATCTGGTCTGTCGATGTGGCGTATATGGATAAAATTGCCCAACACAACAATGGAGTCAAATATTTACTGGTGGCTGTTGATGTTTTATCGCGATACCTTAGAGTGCAACCAATGAAGGCTTTATATGCAAAAGACGTTGTTGAAGCGTTCAAAAAAATGATCGAACAGAAAAAACCAGAAAGGGTTTGGACAGACAAGGGATCCGAGTTTAAAGGTGAATTCAAAAAATTTTGTGAAAAGAAGGAGATTCATTTATATACAACCGAAAACGAAACCAAGTCGGCATTTGCTGAGAGGAATATTCGATCGCTCAAAAACATTATTCACAAATACCTGGAGGAAAATTGGACTTGGACTTATATTAAGCAATTGCCCCAGTTTGTAAATACTATAAACACTCGTGTTAATCGTGTTACCCAACTTGCACCAAATAAAACTTTCAAAAAACATGAACCGTTTCTAATATCCCTAGCAATTAGCACAAAAAAGTACAAGCCAAAATACGAAGGAGACCTGGTTCGGATTGCAAAGCCAGACGAAATATTTAGGAAAGGTTATAAACAAAATTACACAGACGAAGTCTTCACAGTATTCAAGGTTGCTACCCTTAGTCCACCAACATACAACCTTATAGACGCAAACAGCGTTATAATTGAAGGTAAATTTTATGAACCAGAATTAGTCCAAGTGAACGTTCTTCCTGTCAAAGATTAAACATGAGTATTCATAGAGAATTTACTATTGATTTGATATCGAATGCATCAATGGGAATTTTTACCAGTAATACTATGGCCAAGTTTCGAAATCAACTCGCTCAACCATTACAGTTAGATGGAGATTGGCAAGTTGCCCTTGCTTCAATATCATTTCCCTCAAACATCAATAATGTAAACTCAGCCGAAATAGTTGCGTATGTCAGTTCTGGCGCTGAACTTGATGCTTCACATAACCGAACCGGACAACTTCGAAGAATTCGCAAAGGTATATACAACAGTTCAGAAGAGCTTCTGAAAGAAATTTTTCGAATCGCTCAATTGAAAAACTTTGACTATGATTTTGACACTGTAACGCAAAAGTTAGTTTTGAAATTTGGACCTAACGAAGGTTTGTCATTTGAAGATGAAGAAGTACCCAGTATTCTTGGTTTTAAAGGAATAAGAGATATTTCGAATCATGGTTTTATTCACATTGGTTACAAGTCAGAAAAAACAGGCAACTCTTTGAACAGACATGTTGGAGAATTTCCAGTTGATATCACTTGCGGATCACAGTTAATAATTGTATACATTGATATTATTGAACATCAGAACGTTGGTGACGTGAGAGCTCCAGTAATAAAAATCATTGAGTCTGAAAGACGTTTGAGAAACGGTAGCATAAACACAGTGAGACCCATACACCACAAGTCCTACACAAATTTGGATTACAAGCCAATATTATCAAACAACATTCAGAACATACAGGGAGAGTTGAGAAACGAAACTGGAAAACTAATTCCTTTTACTGGAACCGGAAAAGTTATAGTCAGCTTAAAATTTCAAAAAATTATTTAATATGGAGGCATACTACAGCAATCAAGCATCTCAATCAATGCCGCATTTTTCCGGACACTACAGACAAAGAGGCAGCGGTTTTGGAGCGCTTGCTGCAGGTATTGGAAGAGTTGCTCTGCCATTAGCACGCAAATTTCTCTGGCCCGCAGCAAAAAAGATTGGTCGTGATTTATTGGTTCAAGGAGCACCGGAGTTAGTAGAAGTTGCAACCAAAAGAAAGTCAGCAAAACAAGCACTGAAAAGTACAGTAGCCAAAACAGCTCGCAAACAAATAGGTGGATCTCTTCAATCACGTATTGCATCAGGTCGTAAAATAATTAGACGAAAAAGACGACAATACACGAGACCTCGTTCAAACCAAAAACGAAAAATCTCAACCAGAAGAATCATTTCTCGAAAACCCCGTCCAAAAAGGAGTCGTCTGGATTTTTTCTCGCGAGTGAAAAATGCGAACTAATATTGTGATACCATCTGAAGCTACTCACAGTTCTCTAGACTTATTTGAAAAACCACCTTTGCTGGTAACATTTGATCAATCATTCGAGCAAAAAACAGGACCGCTTTATTCGCCGTCAGGATCATCATTGGAATTTGAAGTTGTTGGTGATCGCAACAATTTTATTGACTTACAAAAAATTTACCTGGAGATCAAGTGTCGAATACTTCAAACAGATGGAACGGATTTGCGCTTCACAGCTGGTGACGCTAATGCCAGTGATCTTCCATATTTTGCTAATAATATACTTCATTCACTTTTCGCCGACTGTACTGTTTCTGCAAATGGTATCAAAATTTCAACAGCTAATGGACACTATGCACACAAAAGTTTCATAGAAACTGAATTCTCTCATGGGACAGACGCAAAGAAAACCTGGCTGAAATGTCAGGGTTACGAGTATGAAGAAAACCCCGGCACTATTCCAGCAGCAATATCAGATATAAGAAAAAGAACAGTGCGACAATCCGCACGCATAACATTATATGGAAAGTTGGCGGTTGATTTCTTTTCATGTGAGAAACATTTGGTTAGTGGAGTTACGTTACGCATTTCAATGAGAAGATCCCAAGATGACTTTGCCGTCATCAGCGAAGACGCAGCGAAACACTACAAGGTTAAAATAGATGAGGCTAATTTATTTGTCAGGAAGATGACGGTGTCAGATAATGTTGTAGGTGCAATTGAGAAGACATTATTGAAAACTCCGGCAATTTACCGATACAATGAAGTAATTACCAAAACATTCTTGGCTACAACAGGCCAACAAAGCTGGAAACATGAGGATATTTTCACTAAAGAGCCAAGCAGAAGAGTCATTGTTGCATTATGCGTTGGTACAGCATTCATCGGTACCAACACCGCTAATCCATTCCATTATCAAAAATTTGGTTTAAGAGAGATAACCATTTATCGAAATGGTTTTGCAACGGCTGGAACTCCAATGTCAACAACTGACAACAAGAGGTTGTACTAAAATTCAATGAGTGCATTAGCTTATGTAGAAAATGGCCATGGAATACCTCTGAGTGAGTTCGCAAACCATTATATAATGGTATTTGATCTGACCAGCACTCAAGAGGCAACTCATGACTTTATTCATCCAGAGCTCACAAATTCATCATTGTCTGTCGAACTCAAGTTCGATGCAGCGTTAGCTCATAACGTTGAAATATTTTTTCTTGGGGAAAAAGCATCTACGATCTACATTGACTCTGGAAGAAACGCATCTAAAAACGCTCTTCCCATGATCACATACTAATGGACGAAGATCAAATTCATCTTCAAGTGAAAAAGTGTAAACACCTCAAATTCAAATTCAGAGGGGTTTATGCCGCTGATAATTATCCTCTGAACTTGCAAACCAACACATTTATTATTGTTAATGCATCACGATCCAACTCTATTGGAACCCACTGGGTAGTGCTAGCTAAACGATATGCATACCCAATAATATATTTTGCGGATCCACTGGCTCTACCCTTGACTACCTACAAGGATATTTTCAACCGTTTACAACAGTGTAAAGACTTGGAGATAATGATGGATATCATGGAACATAGAAGAGACATTCAGTCTCCACTGCAATCCTCAGACTCCCAGCTTTGTGGTTTATTTTGCATATATATTGTTCATTATTTTTATAGTGAGAAATTTCCATTTATACCTGATGTAAATGAATTAGAGTTGCTAGCTTTTGTAAAACATATGAAGTAAAAGTTAATTTAATTTTGAAACAACAACACCATTTTTTGAATATCAATTTTTACAAAATTGAAAGGTTATGAAAGAGTTTGAGGTTTCTCTCACAAAACTTCCGTGGCCACTAAGCAGAATATCCATTATCTGATAAAGAGTTGACGAGTGTTCACCTAGCATAAGCTCGCAAAATCGTTTCATAGTTACATCAGGGACTGTAGAAGAACGTTTGTTGGCCGTCAAAGTACTAAAAGATTTCACTGTTGCCTCACTCAAGGGTGCTGGAAGTTGTTTCTGGTTCTTGGTAACTGCAGAAGAAGTTGATTTTGAAAGGTATTCAACAGCAACATGTAGTCGTGAAATTATTGCACCACGTTTAACAAAGTCTTTTTGCGTAGGCTGAATAAGTAATTTCAAACAGTTAACCAGACACGGTATCACCGCAGGTACATAAAGAGAATCGAATATGTTATCATCTTGCGAACCAAATTCATACATAACATGATAATGATTGGAGCCAAATGTACAACCTTCGATAACTGTTGCAGATGAATGATAATCATATGCATAATTTTCAATTGTTGTGTTTTCAAATTTTGGTTCTCACAAATATTGTACTTGAAACGTTTTTGAAATTTCTTGAAATATTCAGGACTGTTCTCATACATCGCCTCAACCATAACGAACAAAAAAGAAAAAGCTAATAAACTAAATATGAAAGCATAAACAATGACAGGAAGCAAAAGGTATAATAGAAATTATTCCGATTCCTCATTGACTGTTACAGATGTTTTTGGTATCTTCTTCTGGCGCTGAGTTGGTGTTTTGCCGGCCCGTTTTGCTGGACGCTTCGAGTCATCGGTTGAATCCGGTTTTAGAAGTGAGTCGATCAACCCAACTGGTTGATCAAGCATTTGTTCTAGTTTTTCTATGTTCTGACATAGCAAACGAAACTCTCGCGCTGAAAGTAATTTTTTGAATGAAATCCCAGTCGACCTGTTCACTATCACGTTTGAACAATTTCAAGGATAAATAGGTGCCAGTGGTATGATAAGTCTTAACAGCAGCCCTAACAAGCCGTTTTTGATTGAGTGAGAGATCCAAATTAAAGTCGCTGTACTCAGCATCCTTAGACAAAACATTACCCATAATGTTGCATATATTGAGACAAACTGTTTCAAAGTAATCTGAAACGATGAATGACTAATGCATTACTGTTTGTTGGAATGTAAACAATTTAAAAACCCACGCCAACATGTCTAGACAAGATAACAGCTGAGCAAACAAACCCACCCACCCTAGCGTGTAAACAAATTTATACTCCTCTATATCAGCTATGATGTTTATACGAAATATGAAATTCAAAAGATCGGAAAAAATCTACCCTGCTGAATCAAGACCCATTCAATGTCACAATTGTCCAAGGCAGTTTAAAAATTTCCATTCACTAATGCAACATCGCCGGGCCAAGCATTATAAAGGCCACAGCAGAAAACAGTTTTACAAGTCCCGACCTTTAAATCTAAAAACTGACAAGTTTTCATTAGCAATGGATAAATTAGCTCGCCTCCTCGAGTCTATTTATATTTCTAGAGAGCAACCCAATTCAACTTAGGTCATTATGACATAATTCTATTTATAGACATGACGGCATAATGATGAAATGATTAAGTCAAATAAACAAATCAGTCTGCAGCAATTTTTTCAATCTTTCCGCCATTGTTCTTTCTTGTTGTTCAATATAAGTTTTGTGAAAATTCTTTAGTTCTTTGACACATTATTACATTACTGCAAGTCTTTTGTTGCTTAACTTTCTTCTTGAATTTGCTTTCATCCTGCTTTTCCTTTCCATTCCATAACATATAAAAGCAAGTTTTCATTTTTCTTGTTACTAGAATTGGTTCTAGACTCGGTGCTGTTCTAGGTCTTTATAAAATTTTCCTTACAAAGAAAACTGTGTGCTTTCTTACCGTTTAAATCCGTAAAATCAGAACAAAAACATCTCAATTGTTTATCCATCGCCTGCAATATGGCTGCTGAATATTTAGAAATCGCAAAGACAAGTGAGCGAGGCACTCGAACCCTTGTGCGAATGTGTCACAACTTCAAAAATATTGTCCTTGTAAAGGAAAGCTTTGATGATAAGACAGAATTATGGCACACAAAAAACAGCTTTATTGTTCCAGTTAATTACATTGAACCAATACTTGAATACGATTTATTTCATCTTACAAAAACGCCAGAAAAATCACCAAGACAAGAAGAGTCTCCATATGCTCATCGATATTATGGATGTATTACTCCCATTCAAACAAAAAAGCAGGATGTGAAAAAATTGGCAAAGTGAACAAGAAAATTTTTTGCAGACTACGATCATGACTGCATTGAAATTTGGGAGAATCAATTGGGGCAGCTAGAAGAAGTTGAGCAAATATCTGGTTTTTGGAATTTTGATCGGTCGCCAAGTGAAGAAAGAAAAACCCCGGAAAGCCTCCCGTTGCTTGCCAACATTTTTTCTGATGATGTCAGCATCGATGAAACACCTCCACTGAGCCAATGTTATGCCCCCGTCAAGAAAGTCATCAAGTTACCTCGACTCTAAAATACAACAAAACTCTTTAAACTCATTGTACATATTGTATTTGTTGCTTTTCACAATGTTAAAGCATGACAATTTTGTTAACATCTCGAAACCAGTTCTTAATTAAACTTTAACTAAAGATTCATCTTAGCACTAGACAAATATTGTGAGACAAAATTAAGCGATGCTGAAAATTTTAGACATTGGACAAACAAGTGTGCGAAACAATGTTTTAAACAAATAAGCGAAAGTGGACTGGGTTGAAATAAACCCAGCTAAAGCTTGGATTGTAGTGAAATCACAGTAAACAATCATTAAACACTTTTTTATCAGATAGTCGTACACCGTACCAAAATTAGGGTAAACAAATAAGAAGTAAAACTGCGAACTCAATATCACCTGTTTTAAACAAACAAAAAGTAGAAAAACCGTTCAGCATATAAATCTATGTGTTGTTTACACAACAGTCTGCGCGGTGTGTCCCCCCTCTACTGCTGTTTGCGGAGCAGTAGCTTTCTGTTGCAAAAGTAAACAAAAAAGACGCGCACTATGATTGGATGAAACAAGTTTAAATTACAGCTTGCCCGACA
Organism: Convolutriloba macropyga; assembly: GCF_964194025.1. NCBI lineage: Eukaryota > Metazoa > Xenacoelomorpha > Acoela > Convolutidae > Convolutriloba > Convolutriloba macropyga. Next base: position 35,800,739 of record NC_134472.1, read on the forward strand.
ATAAAAATCTTACATTTGCTTTTTGCCTTAACCTGAAATTCACTTGATTGAAAAACTTCAACTTTTTTCATTTCCTTTTCGTAATTTTATTTTCTTTTTTGCGTTCCTATTCCTTCTCTCTTTCCACTGTTCATAATGAACGCTGAAACGTGTACAATTTGTCAAAAAAAAACTCGCAGATAAGCGCAGCCTCAGACATATGCAAACGGTTCATAAACAATACGTCCAAACCAACCGATTCGTGTGCGATGAATGTGCGTTTGCTCATGAAAAAGTCATAGAACCAGAAACGCATATGATACAGCAACACAACTCAAAACATCCCCGCTACTGTCTCTACTGCAACAAGTTCTATGTAGACAACCTCAAGTACATGGAGCATATGAACAAAAACCATGGACTTCCAGTATGGAACGCTGATCTGGAAAACAACCCACGTTCTGGAATTCTTCCGTCCGAGCAAGCTTTCGGTGGTGTTTTGAAAACCTACGACATACCAGTGGGGGAACAGGAAATAGATCTGCTAAGTTTTATGCGGAGCAAACAGGACGAGATCGAAAATGTTGTTCAACTGAACACGCAAAATAGCGCACAAAAACTTCAATTCAGTGCATTGATGCAATTAACAAAACCAACAGGTGATGAAACCGTTGATAGCCAACCCGATCGAATTCAGATATATATCAATTCAAAAATGCAGCGCGTTGACTTCACCGGATTGAGTAAATCATGCTTGGCTGGAATGATTGAGCAAATGCTCCTCTCACTGAACAACTTCGCATCTCATGGGAGCGGTTGGACGGTAGATAGAATTGAGAATGTCGAACTACGATTTGTCAAGTCAAAACCAATTAGTGCCTCTTCCTATCTAGCTCTCCCAACTGAGTTGGCTAGAAGTCTATACTTGCTCAACATTCGCAACAGACATGATGAAAAATGTTTCCTATACTGCTATACTGCACAATATCACAACAAAATTGGACCCAAATTGATACCGGACAACGCCTCCTGGAGACAAAAAACAAATCCAATAATGTATGGTCCAGAAAATCCTGGAGCAAAGCAACCAATTGGTGAATTCATGATGCCAATGGCCTTTCACCAATTGAAAAAATTTGAACAGCTAAACCAGGTACGCGTTAATGTATTTCGGCACTCAAACAAAAAATTGATTCCTTTCCGCATATCAAACAACCAAAATTTCGAATTCAACCTGGACTTACTCTTGCTAAGTGATGGTTCAATGCATCATTATGTGCTGATCACAAATATCAAAGGACTAATTCACCAGTACATTCAGAAAAAACAGCGTTTGGACAACCATTTGTGTCGAAACTGTTTTCATATTAGCACCTCAATCGAACGACATGAGAGACATGAAGAAATATGCCACCAAAACACACGAGCAATTATTAAAATGCCAAAAGCAGGACAGCAAAAATTTGAATTTAAAAATAATCAAGCACGTTGGTCTGCACCTATAGTCGGATTTTTTGATCTGGAGTCTATAATTGAACCCGTTACTGACAGCAGCAGCAGCAACACACAAAGCTCGAGCACTACTAGAGCGCTAGAAGAACACAAGCCATGCAGCTATGCTTTGCTTTTTAAGGCCCTGAATGAAACGAAACCATTCTTTTTCGATCTGAAGTGTGGGCCGAATGTCATGATTGAATTTGTCAATTCGCTGGAGCAAATTGCCAAGAGCATTTATGATGTTAAACAACAATACAAAAATTTTTCCGGTGAACCATCAATACCAAAAAGAGAAGCTACTCTGTGTTGGATTTGCGAAAACGAATTGAATACAAGTCCACAAGATCCCACAGTACTAGATCACTGTCACTTCACAGGAAAATTTTTGGGATGGGCACACTCGCAGTGTAATTTAAAACGTAGAAACCTAAATTTTACTCCACTGTTTGCCCACAATTTGACAAACTATGACCTTCATCACGTAGTACTTGCACTACAGAGCCTGAATGAGAAAAATACAATTTCTGTGGTACCAAGCACAAGTGAGAAATTCATCTCGTTGCAAATTGGAGTGCATATAAAAGCAACACAGAACAAAAAGGGCGTTTGGACAAACCAGTATGAATACATAAGACTATTGGACTCCTTCAAGTTTTCGAATGCTTCTCTTGACAAACTGGTACAGAACCTGCCCCCGGATCAGTTCAGCTTGCTTGAACAACATTTTCAAGAGTGGCCCACATCGTCGGTAAACCTGTTGAAACAAAAAGGCTCGTTCCCTTATTGCTACGTTGACAGTTTTGAAAAACTTGAAGAGACACAGCTTCCCCCTCGTGACAAATGGACCAACAGTTTACAGCAATATGAAGTCACAGTGAGTGAAGATGAGTACAAGCAAGCGCTCCAGGTATTCAATTTATTTTCATGTCAAACTATTGGTGAATACTACAACTTGTACTTGAAAACTGATGTGTTCCTACTCGCCGCAGTTGTTCTTTGCTTTCGACAAGTTTGCTATGACACCTACGGACTGGATTGATGTCAGTATTACACTGCATCAAATTTGTCGGGCGACGCAATGCTCAAAATTTGAGATCCCCATTTACATCTTCTAACTGAGAGGGAACACCTTGATATGGTTGAGAACCTTATAAGAGGAGGCGTGAGCTCGGTGTACAGTAAGCGTCTTTGTCGCGCAAATAACAAATTTCTTCCTGATTACAAACCAAAAAACATTTCTTCGTTCATCATTATGATAGACGCTAACAATCTATACGGAGGAATCATGGAAAAATTCCCACTGCCACTATGTGAATTTGAACTGTTCGACAAGAGTGAGTGGACTGACGATAATGCTCAGGAAATTCTTCATCGAATTTTAAATACACCAGATGATGACCCAGTAGGATACATAGTTGAAGTAGACCTAAGGTATCCCGACAGCCTACATGATCTTCACTCTGACTTTCCTTTGGCACCCACAAGAGAAGCTATTGATGAATGTTGGCTCAGTGAATACCAAAGCGACTTGTTGGCCGATATGCAAATTAAAAAACCCCCGCAGGTAAAAAAGCTCATCCAGACGCTTTTCGATAAACAAAATTATACACTACACTACCAAACCTTGAAACTCTATGTTGAACTAGGATTGGTAGTAACCAAGCTTCATCGAGTGTTATCATTCAAACAAGAAAAGTGGCTAGCGCCATACGTGAAACTAAATACCGAAAAAAGAAAGCAGGCAAAGAATAAGTTTGAGGAAGATTTCTACAAATTAATGGTAAACTCATCATTCGGAAAAACTTGCGAGGGAAAACGAAACAGAATGAAAGTGAAATTGACGCGCACTGAAGAAGAAACACTCAAATGGACAGACAAGCCCGAGTACCAGTCATCAAAAATTATCAGTGAAGATCTGGTCACTGTATGCCTTCAACAATCAGAAATACTGTGGGACAAACCAACCATCGTCGGTGCTTGTATACTGGATTTGGCTAAGAAATTCATGTTTGAGTTTCACTACAAAGTTATGAAGAACTTTGATTGCAATTTGCTTTATTCAGACACAGACTCCTTCGTATATGAAGTGCGCTCAAGAGATTTCTTTGCAGAAATACAGAAGAAAAAACAGGTTGCAGATCAATTTGATTTTTCAAACTTCCCTCCTGAGCACCCCCTCTACAGCAGGGACAATGCACGAGTCACTCTTAAATTCAAAGACGAGATGGGAAGCCGGCCAATTGCTGAGTTTTGTGGACTCAAGCCAAAGTTGTATTCAATCAAGCTCGCTGAAGGCAAGTCTTTTTCACTAGCCCCCCCTTTCACTCTACAAACACAAGTAATCAAAACAACAGGCATATGCAAAACATTCTAACAAACAAAGGTTTTTTAGGGTATGAAAAAACGGGATAAATTTGAAATAAACCAAGTTTTTTTTTCTCAGGTTGCACCAAACAGTCAGCCAAAGGGGTCACAAAAGATGCACGGCGCAGCATGACCCATGAATTATACAAGCAAACTCTTTTGGGCGGCGAGGTTGTGCGTCTTCTCAACACCCGAATAGCCTCTAGCAACCACAGGCTTCACACAATAGTTGTCAACAAGAAATCATTGTCGGGCTATGATGATAAAAGATTCATATTAAGTGACCAAGTATCAACGTTGCCCTATGGACACAACTCATTGAGAGAGGACATGTTTTACAAAACAATACTAGATGAGCCGGACTGGGGTTCACTTGATGCAAGCGAAAACGAGCAGGAAAGCACGCAGCAGGCGCGGGATAGCTCGCAGCAGGCGCAGGATAGCTCGCAGCAGGCGCGGGATAGCTCACAGCAGGCGCAGGAAAGCTCGCAGCAGGCGCGGGATAGCTCGCAGCAGGCGCAGGATAGCTCGCAGCAGGCGCAGGGTAGCACGCAGCAGGCGAAGGATAGCTCGCAGCAGGTGCAGGATAGCACGCAACAGGCGCAGGATAGCTCGCAGCAGGCGCGGGATAGCTCGCAGCAGGCGCAGGAAAGCTCGCAGCAGGCGCGGGATAGCTCGCAGCAGGCGCAGGATAGCTCGCAGCAGGCGCAGGGTAGCACGCAGCAGGCGCAGGATAGCTCGCAGCAGGTGCAGGATAGCACGCAGCAGGCGCAGGATAGCACGCAGCAGGCGCAGGGTAGCACGCAGCATGCACAGCAAAGGCGCAAACAGAACCAGCAGCAGAAAAATAAGCAGCCAAAGCAACAACCAACAACAACCATTCCACAAACAAGCACCATTCACAACTCAAGTTTCAACTCCCCAGACCCAGGTTTTTATCAACGTGATTATAGTGAAGATGAATTAGAAGAAAACTTGGTAGATTTTGACAAAATGTCAGAGTTATCGGACAGTGGGTCTTCTACAGACCCAGCTTGCGATGGTTTTATTTTGGACCAAGCAATTGAATCGGATAACGCAAGTGATTCAAGTGAGAATCAAGTCACTTTGCCAGCACCGAAAAGCAAAAAGAGAAAGCAGAACACAAAAAAAGGAGCGGCGAAAAAACCAAGAGCTCGCATTATAGACTATTCATCAACTGATGAAGATTAAACTCAGTGATTTGTGTATGCATGTTCACAGACTAACTAAGTTTTTTACCATTAAAAAGCCCGCGAACAGAACTTTACAAAAGTAAGCACCAATTGATATCAAATTTTTAGAGTTTTTGTTGAAGTGCTGAACGTCCAGTCCCTCTTGTATTCCACAAATTGTAATTCAAACCTGTAGCTAGTAACAACTCTCGCAGTAAAAAGTTTCTCTCAAGAATCCAGTAGCAGTTATTTCAAGTCTCAATCAAAAATCCTCCACCCCAAAACAAAACTCCCTCAACGTGCGCCGCGAACCACTAGCTCGATTGCTAGAAGCTGCTTGATCTCCACCTCAATATATTGCAAAGCCGATCTCAAAAGTTCGCGACCAGAACTTCTACGGCGAGCTCAACCTCCAGAGTTCACAGTCTTTCATTGGAATTTTGGATTTTTGATTTTTACTTGAAACAAACTGCCAACAGATTACCCAAAAGGTACTTTGGCCTTTTCTCAGCTCATTTCAAAAGTTTACATAGAGATTAATTTCATTTAAATAGAAAGGCTACAATTCAGTACGAACAAGACACATCGAAAATAAAAGATTTGTACATTGTTTAATGAAACGTATAAACCAAAAAAAAGTTCGCGGGCTTGGCTTAATTGTTTATTCACTTTGTAATTTTTGTCGTTAAGCTTTTTTTGAGAAACCATGTGATTTACTGATCCTTTCAACAATGTTTGAGTCAAATAAACTGACTGATTCCGTTGTAATTTCAATTCAAAAGTTGGTTTAAAATTCCGCAGGACCCGAATTTTTTTCAAAAGCTCCTACCCATTATCCGGTTCATTGATATGATAAGTTAAAAAGCAGAAAAACAACCGGATAGAGCAGATATTTCCTTCCCGTAATCAGGTCCTGTAAAAAAAATTCTTACTTAGTTGTTGCGAAGGTAGATGAGAAGCTCTCCGTTATTGAATTGAACGACAACCCTGCCCTCTTCCTGGAACTTTTCGGGAACTTCACACTTCCCACAGTGACATAGGTTGAGATCAATAAAACCTTTGTTCAGGCACTCTTTGATTGGTCGGAGAACAAACTCTAAATAGGTTGTGAAATTTTTTTTTTGTTACAGTCTTTTTAGACAAGTTTCTTTTTTCTATGATTTGTATAACAGTAGCTTTTCGTTCTATGTCTACAGGTTGTACGTTATCATTCAAAGCAAATTTCTGCAAAACACCTTATTGGAATGGATAATCTTATTGCTTACTTTTTTTGTTCTCAGTTGTTGGCATTACTTCTGTTATGTTTCTTCAATTAACGTCTAGCTGAAACAATACTTTTCTCGAAATAATTCAATAAAATAAACATAGAAAAAATTGCTCTCGATTGACTAGTAGGAGATCTAATCAACTGCAGCCTGCTTGAGTCAGGGCGTCGGGAGACTTAAAAAGGACTCTGACTTTTAGTATTAAATTCAGTTCAGCTGCTTGAAATTGTGAGTGAGAGAGAATTGTAGATTACCCAAAAACGCAAAAAGTCAAGGGCGTAAAAGTCACTCGAAAAGTCAAAAACAGGCAAGCGAACATTTTGCATAAAAACACACGTTTACAATAATTCGAAATCCGAGAAGAATCCCGATTAATGTACGAGGAACACCAACTCTTCTAAAATGATATATTGCAAACGAATCTGGTTTTTTCTCAATCAATTTTTTGAATAAGCAATTACTGCTATTGGTTCCCATAACCCCGATTGCGATGCAAATATCGGAAAAAATGACATTAAATGTTTAACAAAAACTTTTTGAAAAGCGTGCTATTTCTATTGTATTTCGTAGCTGCCATCATCCTGCTTCTTAATGAGCGGATACAGGGACAAGTATCAATGTCAATGAATAACAGACCTAACAATTAGACTAAACCAGGGCTTTATGGGTTTCTGCAGTTTCTGTTTCTGCAGTTTCTATTTCTGCAGAAATAGTTTTTCGGTATCAACACCGCTCACTTACAGTTGCTTTGCAGAGCAAGTACTGTTAAAAATAATTCTGAGCAGAATAACACGAATGAAACTAATCTCGATTGCCCCCCCTAGCGGCTTTTTACCCCCCTCCCCCTTAGCGGCCTTTTACCCCCCCCCCCCTCTTAGCGGCTTTTTACCCCCTCAAACGCACGTGTATTTTACCCCCCTCAAACGCACGTGTATTTTTTAAGAAAAATCGTTTTTCCCAATGTTTCTTGAGTCTATTTTCAAATTTCAATCATCATAAAGTCTAAATTGAACATAAAATGTCAACAAATTTAATAAATTTTCCCATTGAAAAAACTTACAATTTGATCCCAGCAACTCCAAATAGTGGTTGTCGATCAATCTTCACAAAGTCGTTTTCGAAATCTTGAAAGATGGCGAATTTTAACAAAAATGATGAAATATTTAGTTAAAGAGTTACTCAGAAACTGTAAATTGAGAAAAAATTGAACTGGAAGTTAACTTATGTGGATACCAAATATATCTGTAGAATATTTGGGGATAATCTGTAGGGGATAATCTGTAGAATGGTTAAAATGTAAAGATATTTTCTGCTAATAAATGTGCAGACAAATGTTTTTTTAGCCAAAAATGTTTGTAAGCCGGCCTCCCCTGGTACCCCTGAAACCCTTTATTCCATTCCCCTAATTTTGATTTTTTGATCTGTCGGCAAATTTTTTTAAGATTTCGCCGCAAAAATCTAGTGGGGGGACAAAAAACCGAAAAATCGGAACATTTTTGGCTAAAAATTGGGTTATGTTTTGTGAAAATCGGATATGTGCACGCTCTTTTATAGCAAAAGTCAGCAACAGAGAACAATAGCGCGTAGAAATGCAAAGATTTACAGTACTAAAATGGCACATACTTGAGCGGAGCTGTCTGGCATTGCTGAATAATTGGCGGGGAAATTAGCACTGTTTGCAAATTTTGCAAAGAATAAGAACTGGTTTCAAATAGCCGAAAGAAATTAAGACGAATGAAATAATAATATAGCACCATAAAATCTTCAAAAAATCTGACTAAAACCTCAAAAATAGGGGGGACATTTTACTGCATTTTAAAAAATTCCAATTGTCCCACCCCGTTGTAGATGGCCACCTCAAAATGTCCCACCCCGTTGTAGATTGCCACGCTGCAGTAATTGTCCGTCCCCCCCCCCCGTTGAGGTTCTAGTCAGAATTTTATACTACTAACAGGCAAAAAAAAAATCACTTACGTTTTATGAATACAAAGCTTCCAGGTCTAATAAAAACATTGGTTATCTGTTGAGTGGTTTAAACAAACGCATCCAAGTATTATGAGAAAACATATCACATTCTAAAAGTATTTGCACAAAAATGGAGAAAAACAGCAAAAAAGTCAAATTTCAGGAAGTGAAAATAATTCATCTAATAACCAATAACGTGCTTAAACATCACTTTCTCACTTCAGTTAGAAAGAGTCTGAGAAAACGTCAAGCCTTATAGCTGCTCGCTTTTCGCTCCTCTTACGACCCCAGCTTGATTAAAATCACCACTCCAATTTGACCTCCCATTGGCAAGAAATGGTCGAAAAAAGTGAACAGACCATAGAGAAAAAACATTGCCGGAAGAATTCCGGAAAGTACGGGAAGTAGCAAATTGACCATCTTCACTGACCTAATTTATCTCATACTTTATTATAGTAAACGTTTTGATAAACAAATAAAATGAAATTAACATGAGAAAATTATTCGTCAAAAACAGATAACGCATCAGATGAAATTTAACGTTGCGACTTTACAAGAACTGTTGGAAAATTGCTTTGTAAAACAAGCAGGTCATAACAGAATATTATACCAATTGAGAGGCAATATAAGAAAATTGGTTCATAAATAGAAAACCGAGGAAAGGGAAAGTTGATGACAAAGGACAAAATCAAAAACTATTATTCTATAAAATTGAAACCAAACTGTCTACAAAACGCAAGACGCCCTTTCCTAGCCATTATTCTGCCAAGACATTAATTACGCATCATGCTAGATCAACAAACCTTTCAATACTTCACGGAAACATCTTAAAACATGCAAAGAAAAAACGTGCCAAAAATTATTAATTTGTAGAATTAATTCAAAAGGTGCCCCAGCTAGCTCTAAAGCATCACTTCATAATAGTAAAACCTGCAATAAATTGTTCTTGATAAAAAAATTGATCAAGAAAAAAATCAGCGAGAATCAAAATCAGACGAAATAGGCAAATAAACCTTAAGACAAAAATTGGCAAGTATTTGCTCAAATGTACTCATCAAATTTCGGTACCAAAGCAACGCAAAAATGATACCCATCAAATTCGGAGAACATAGCCGGCAGATCGCCGGAAAAACTGCGAAAGAATAGACCTGCGTGCCATATAATAGAGATAGAAATAGATACAGATCTAAATTGAAAAAAAATCGACGCCGCTCAAAAAACTAGGTAAAAAACATTCAGCGATAGTAGTAGTAGTAGTAAAAGACTTCAATTTACCAAACTGATGGAATTTTAACATTAAAAAATTAAGATATGTACATAAAGCTGAGTAGAAAAAAGCTTTACAAAAGAAGGGATACTAAGATACACATGCAGGACATCGACACTTTATTGACCACGTACAGGTTTGATTGAATTCAAATTTGCAGTCTCGCAGATCACTAAAGAATTTTCGCAAGCGACTTTTGTAATCTAATGGAGGGTAGACTAAATCGAAATCACGCACATCATTAAAATCATTTACAACAGTTTGAATGCGGTTAAAGTACGACTTGGCGGTCAGCTTCTTGGCGAATGCATTGACAACGAGATGAACTCGTTGACCGCTGAGGAGACATCTGTTAGATTGTGCACGACTGAAATACTGACTGAAGGGAATACAACTTTTGCGTTGAACAATGCTGATGAAGAACTTCAAATCACGATCAATAAGTTGATAGGCAATATGGAGGCTCTCTGAGAGAGACAAAATAGACTTATACTCACTATAACCAAAACACCAGCATAGCCCCTTCCATTAGAATTTCTTTAAGAGTCGCAAATGGGTAGCGTCAACATGCCAGGCTGGAGAAGCGACGACATCACGCACGCGAGGAACAGGTTGAATTTTACTTTAGAAGGAAGGCAATAGGGCACAGAGTGTTGGAGATAATTAAAATTCTGTCGCACTTTCAGGAGTTTACCACGTATGTGAGCTTCCCATTTGAGTGTTTTTGATACCTGTAATCCAAGATCGCATATTGAATCAACTCTCTGGAGCTGGTAATCGCCAATAAAAAAACAGCCAGTTGTGTTCTCTGAGAGATGTAAAAAGACGCATTTGTTTAAATTGAACATCATGCTATTGTCTCTGCACCACTGTGAGAGAAGCTCAAGATCTTGTTGCAAATTTAAAAAGATATTTTCAGAGGAGCATATCAACTTCGTATCGTCGGCGTAACAAAAACAAGTTGAAAAAGAAGGCAAAGCCAGCATGTCATCTATATAGATAAATTAATAAAGCTTGTTAAAATTCATTCCGCAGAAGCCTCTTATTAGGGACCTTTACTGCACAAATGAGTTTCTTTGAACTTAAACAAATTCAAACTAAACTTAAGTTTTGAAGTGCAAAAGTCATTTTATTGAGTGAGGTAAGTCACGTATGATCAAAATCTAATCACGCAAATAACCTAAAAACTTTTGCTAAAGCGAGTGAGAAATGACGTTGCGCGCGTAAATGCCGTTAGTGAGAGGAAGAAGTTATTCAGAAAACTTGACTTTTTCAGCTTTGCTGTGTGAACAAATGTAAAACGAAAAAAGAGCGTCAGACGACGAAACAAAAAAAACAAGAGCACCGCAATATAGCTTCGCTCACCTTCGCAACTATAAAAACCAAAAGAGCAGGAACAAATTGACCACAAAACTCCCAAAAATCTGTCAAAAAATGAAGCACGCAAAGAGCTGAAAAAGTTTAAAACAAGGTAAAATGGTAAAAAAAATAGCTGAAAATAGACACAAACAGTGTCATATTTAATCAGGTGGTCAAAAATGCTTCCAAACGCACTATTACCACTTTAGTTAATTGAGGTAAACACCTTTCACTGAGAAAATTGGATTTAAACTTACAAAAGTGCTTTCAAAAAGCCGCATGTAATGAGAATTTTTCCACCCTTAGTGAAAATTTTTTCACACCTAATTTTCTCGCTTTCTCTCTCTCAATTGAGCGACTTGAACAGGAATCCACTTTCTCTTTCGGCTCTAGCAATTTGATCTAAACACTTTGTTTTCACTCTATTCACTTCCTGTTTCAAATTACCACTACAACAAGACGCTTGTGGACTTCCATGAATTGAAACAACTAAAGAAATAAGATAGACAGACTGACCAACAGACCTTTAATAGACCACTAGACTTTTTGGTTAGATTCGAACTGTCATATTCATGAGACACATACGCTCTATATGGAAAAAGCCCAAATGGAGCTTTTTGAAAATTAACATTCGAATTCAAAAAATCAAGACTCAAGAATTAGGGCATATACCTTTGGCACTACTTGGATGCATACTATTGACCTTCAACTAGTAAAAGTTCATAAAATTTAAAGTTTATTAAGAGAGTTCAGAAGTCATTTATTGAGTGAGGTAAGTCACGAAATTGACCTAAAAGCAGAACAAATGACGTCACGCACACAAGGAAAAATGGCGTCACGCATGAAATTGAAAAAGTCAACTCCGAGAAGTCAGTTAACAAGAATCATCGATGGTGAAGACGAATTAAAAAACACAGCAGGAAAAGTCCTGACTTACAATTCAAAGAATTGTTACTGACTAAACAAAAAACTAGACCTAGAACGGACTATGAGTAAATTGGGAAAACCATTTCTAAAAAACATCAGATAAAAAAACAGAAAATCAATGTCAAAATGCTGCATGTGAACAGAAAACACTAGCGAGAAATGAAAACTTGGTTCAAACAAAAAACTAGGCCTAGAATGAACAATGAATGGATTGCGAAAACCATTTAGAAATCCGCTTAAAAAAAGCAAAAAAAAACAGTAAATCAAAGTGAAATTGCCGCTTGTGAACAAAAAAACCACTAAGGAGAAAGCGAACTTTTGTTCAAAAACCGTTTTCTGACTCTATTTTAAAATTAGAGCGGAAAAATTTTACGCCGCAAAACCACTCGCTTTTTGGCTCCACTTCCTGTTTCGGTGTGACCAAAATCACTACTCCAATTTAACTTCGAAAATCATAAAAATGTGTGAACTGATCTTAAAAAAAAGACAGCGCCCCAAAACAATTCAATCAAATTCTTTGAATTGTAAAAAACCATAATGTCCCCAATAATAACCGCTATCGTCTCCAAGCTATTAATAAAAAACGCTCCACCAATACTCATCTTCGATTCGTAAAAAAGAGCGCACCAAAACAAGTTAAATTCTTTAAATTGCAAAACTGAAAGCAGCACAATATAGCTACGCTCAGCTTACAGATTATCAGCTATAAAAAATCTCAAGAGACCCTTAACGAAAAGTAAAACTCAAGGGTAACAAAGTAAAAATAAATTGGAGTGTACTTACGTCAAATACTCCGAAGAAGCAGGAAGCTGCGAAGTATGCAAAGATGGCAGCACAGACTGCAGGGACAAAATAGTAGTTGAGCTCCTCATCTTGCTAAAACATGCAACAACCTACATTAGTCTCTGATGCTCAGTATCCTCAAAGCATTTGCTCATCAATAGCAGTGGACACTCATTTAGACATGATGATTATTTTATGATTTTCCATATCTCAGATAGAGTACAATTGAGATATTAATGAGCTCCAGTGCTTATAAACAATTCAAACATCAAGTAAAATCAAAGTTTCTTCTAAGCAAGCAAAAGCTATGCGTAATTTTATATTGAAAATCAACTTTCCGTTTTTCCAACTTGAGAACAGATAATGGTCAGAATAGGCAACAATACAAACCTGGAAATACTAAAATAGTTAAACACAATCAATTATTAGTTTCATTTCAACACGCTGCTGTCTCACTGCAGAAGATGTAGTTCTGAAAAATAACCACAGAAATGATAGATTTGTCTAACCCAACGACTGCTTTTTCAAGACCAAGTAGTTTGAAAAATACTTTTGATAAACAAATGATATTTGCTCATATAACGATCCTACGCTTCTCGTTCATACATTTGGGCTATTGCGTTGCAAATTAACACAATTTATTAAACTTTCATGCTATTCTTTGATTTGAATTCCCAAATAATCAGAACTTTCTCTATAATCGAATTGGGACGCTAGGTAAAAAAAATGTTTCAATATTTAACTTGAGGTTAGGAGCCACGCTTTGATCACAAATCATTAATCGAAAATAATTTGCTGCCAAAGCAAAAACTTCACAAGATTACTGAGAAAATAAAAAGGACTAAAACTAAATGACGATTAGTGGCAACTTCCTGTCAGTCGCATACGCACATTACAATAGGTAATAAGACATAGATAACATTTTGACAGAAGAGAGAAACAGATTGAGAACACTCGACAGTGGAAAAATTACAAGCATTCTTAGAAGGCAGAGGATGAGGGGAGGGTAGGGTGTGGGGTCAATGCCGATTTAGGCAGCTGCACGCTTGCCTTTTAACATAGCCGGCAGATTGCCGGACTAGCTGCGAAAGAATAGACCTGCGTGCCATATAATAGAGATAGAAACAGATACAGATCTAAATTGAAAAAAAAATCGACGCCGCTCAAAAAACTAGGCTAAAAAACATTCAGCGATAAATTAGTAAAGCTTGTTAAAATTCAGAAGCCTCTTATTAGGGAGCTTTACTGCACATAGGAGTTCCTTTGACCTTAAACAAATTCAAATTAAACTTAAGTTTTTAAAGTGCAAAAGTCATTTTTATTGAGTGAGGTAAGTCACGTATGATCAAAATCTAATCACGCAAATAACCAAAAAACTTTCGCTAAAGCGAGTGAGAAATGACGTCACGCGCGCAAATGCCGTTAGTGAGAGGAAGAAGTCATTCAGAAAATTTGACTTTTTCAGCTTTGCTGTGTGAACAAATGTAAAACGAAAAAAGAGCGTCAGACGACGAAACAAAAAAACATAGCAGGACAAGTCCTGACGTACAATTCAAAGAATTTTCATTGACTAAACAGAAAAAACTAGACCTAGAATGGACTATGAATTAATTGAGAAAATAATTTTTTTTAAAAATCAGATAAAAAATGAGAAAAAAAAACAAAATCAATGTCAAAATGCAGCATGCAACACAAAAAACCACTAGCGAGAAATGAAAATTTAATTCAAACAAAAAACTAGGCCGAGAATGGCTGTGAATGGATTGAGAAAACCATTTTGAAAAAAATCCGATTCGAAAAACCGAAAAAACAGTAAAAATCAGAGTGAAATTGCCGCATGTGAACAAAAAACCACTACCGAGAAACCGAATTTTTGTTCAAACACCGTTTTCTCACTCTACTTTAAAATTAGAGCGAAAGAATTTCACGCCGCAAAACCACTCGCTTTTTCGCTCCACTTCCTGTTTCGGCGTGACCAAAATCACTACTCCAATTTGACTTCAAAAATCATGAAAATGTGTGAACAGATCTTAAAAAAAAGACAGCGCCCCAATACAATTCAAATTCTTTGAATTGTAAAAACCAAGAGCACCGCAATATAGCTACGCTCAGCTTACAGCTTCGCAGCTATAAAAAGATGTATACATTCATTTTCCACAAGAGAAAGGAGAGCGAGTTTGCACGTTTTATAGTAGTATTCACTCATGCCTGTGAGAGAAACATTCAATACGCCACTCATACAAACTGGCTACCGGATTGATAGATAGATAGACAGACAGTGTACATACACAGAAAAGACCGGTGGCGAACTTGGCACTGGATTCGCAAAAGGAGCAAATCTCGGAGCTGTTCTGAAATGGACAGAGAAAACACTCGTAGCCATAATACCAAACCAAGACAGTCACAGATTAAATAGCACAGATGCAGATGAAAATTTCACTAACATAGAAGCTGGACCCACCATGAAGTAAAATTGCGCACATTTCTAATTGAGCACCAAGTAGGCAGAAAATAAGCAAACACAGTTTGCAAGGCTGAACCACTGCTTAAATTTTTCGATATTCTCATGCATACATTTAAGAAAGTTTTGGTGATAGTTTTTAAATCTAACTCCCGGCTTATTTGTACGATACTCTTCAGGCGGCTAATATCCCCATGTACTAGCATTTGATCTATTTCACTCAGAAACTAACACCGTTTGCTAGAAATGTCATGCATCTATAATTCGAAGCGCAGAAAGACAGATAATAGCCCAGTCAATTAATTGACTGTAAATCAGGAAAATGTCAAAGCTAATACAAAAAGGTAAATATTGTCTTTGTTTATTTAATTATTTACCTTGAACCAGACGAGTCCAATAGCGGCCGTAATCGCTGCCACTCCTAGCTTGCAGAGGAAGATGACGAAAGTGCCGACTGTGTTAAGTGCAGTCACTCTCAGAGCATTGCTGACCAGAATCACAACAGCCTAAAACATACCGCTACAATTTAATATTTTCTATCTTGGTGAATCTTGCATTTCGCATTTACAAAACAATTTATAGAATGTTTGAACAGCGTTCCAATCTTTAATCAACAAAAGTTGTTCACTTTCTCCTCAGAAGCTACATTCTCTCTCATCTGCAATTCTTGCTAACTTCTATTTTGAATACCCATGTCCTTAATGAACACATATGTCAGAACAAAATGGTCGACAAATTGTCATAAAAATCAAAGGAAAGTCACTCAGAAAAAAGGGGTAATTTATCCATTTTAAAAACACGCCAATGAGAGATAACCCAACATAGACCTCAATAGAAACCAACACAATTACATGATCACGAGTATAACATAGCTGACAGGTTGTCATAAAGTAGCTGCGAACTGTTATCTTCAAATAAACCTAAAAAAATGCTACAAAAAATTTGAATAGGAAAGATTTTCTACAAATTGTTGTTCGTCTGTAACTGATTTAGACTTATGTACTGTAAAACTAACCCAAAATAAATTTCAATTAGGTTATGAGATCTTCAATTGACCCCAACTCCTCTAATAAAAAACGGCCAAAAGTCAATTCAAGATAGAAAAGTTATTTTAAGAGGGAGGTAAGTTAAGTATGACCCACGAAATATTCACGCGAATGAACAGAGCACGGCGAATCCTGACACACAATCCAAAGAATTGAAGAAAAAGTTGGAAACTCTTCAATTGATCGGTCGACCACTTGAACATTTCAAGACATGCAGAAGTTTTGCAAACTAAGAGAAAAATTCAAAAAACCCATTAAAATTTTTGGTCCTTTTAGCAATAGGGCACCGAACACGAAGTCTCCTGTCAAAAACGGACGACAGATAAAACAGAACACATAACATCTAAAAGAAATCGCTCGAGAAATAAGAGACATTCATAGGCAGGTAAAAAAAACTGTCAAAACAAACCAATTCAAGAAAGAGAAAAAATTGCTCTTGAACGGCAGGAGGAGGAGGGGGGCAATTAAATCAGAGGGGCTGTCGCCTGGATAGTTTCATACCTTATGGCAGCAAAAATTCGACCGAAGACGGGTTTGCACCCCCAACCTGGGCATGATAGACTAAAGCATTAAAGACAATGCTATCAGGACCTCTTTTGTGCTTATCGTACAATCGCTATTTGTATGTTTACAATAATTGATTCAAACGTCGATAAAGAGCAATTAAAATAATCAAATTATAGTTAAGATTCAGTGAATGTTCAAGGTATGGCTGTATCTTCGTAGCCACCATTGAAAAGCTTAATTCTAAGCAAGAGCCCTTCTGAAAGCTCAGAAAGTATAACGGACCAATTGAACTCAAAAAACGAAGAGTTCGCAAATTTGAAATGAGCAAAAATTACAAACAGTTAATACAGTTCTTTAACATAGTGTCCTCAAAAACAACTTTGAGCTGATGAAACCTAAACCTATGAAATCTCTCGTGATCTATAAAAATTTCAATGGGCCCCAATATTCGAAAAGCATGACAAAATGCAAAATTCACAACAGTTTTGAGCTTAAGTTGCATTTCCAATACATATAACTCCAAAAAGATCTAAGAAGAAACTCTATCTTGAGGAAGAAGAGAAACGCTTTCTTTGTTAAATTGAATATGGGACGGCTATGAAACTGCAAGGTGAACGAGACAACCTCAAAACAAAATAAGTAGAGCGATTTTTTTTAAAATTTCATAAAAACGTGAAGTCATCTAAGTGTTCTCTTTTTGGCCATGAAAGCAATGTCTGACTACATTGTTGCGCTATCATTACATTATTAGCAGTATTGAATTATCAATAAACTTGTATAAATTTACGATGATCAAAGTAAAAATGATGAAAAAACGACGATAGGTGCAGAAAAAAGACTGAATGGCTAAATATCAAGGACGAAACGCTTCTAAACGAACAAAAATACGCTTCGAAAGTAGCTTAAAATTAGTAATTAGGTATTAATTCATCCAAAATTAGTTAAGTATTAGACCAAAATTCATCTATACTGGATCGTATTAAACACATAACCCATCATAATTGATAGTGACGAACTTCGGACGATTCTCCAATTGAAATATTCTGCCCTTATATCTAATGCCACTACTCATTGAGTATGTTTCTTCTGCTTGAAAAGTATTTTTTTCATAACTTACTCGGCAGATTGCCAGAAAATAGCTACATTCATTACCAAAACCCACATTGAAATTGAAAGTATTACAAAAAATCTGATACTATTACATAAAAATATGTTAAAAGTGCAAGCCATTTTGATTAGATTTCGTAGCTAGATATAATACTATCTCTCAATGAGAGGCTACAGGGATTAGTATCAGTTCTAATGAACATTAGACCTAGTTACAAAAACTAATTAGAAAAAACTTCAAATCAAAAATTTGCCTTCATGACTTTATCCCGTTTCTGTTTTAATTAAGTTTCCCGATACTAACTATGTTCAATTTAGATTGCGTTGCTGAGCAACTGCTGCTTAAAAGAACTTTGAGCAGAATGAGATGCGTGAAACTAGGCTCGAGAAAGTCAAAAGATTTCAAATCGCACACCATATGAGTTATTACTTGAACTTGTGAATGAACGAACAATTTATATCACAAAACAACTCGGAAAGTCAGACGTAAAAGCCACTTGAAATCGAAAAATCTAACCGTAGAGCAAAACAATAATTGTATCAAATTTTGTTTGAGAACAATTTAAAATTAATTTGGTAAGAAATATTTTGGTACCTTGAGGTCAAAAATAACCAAGAGACTCGTTAATGTGTGTTTGCACATGATGTGCCGACCCGGAGCTCATCTATATT
The DNA here is from genome assembly GCF_964194025.1 of Convolutriloba macropyga. Taxonomy (NCBI): domain Eukaryota; kingdom Metazoa; phylum Xenacoelomorpha; order Acoela; family Convolutidae; genus Convolutriloba; species Convolutriloba macropyga. The sequence goes on from NC_134472.1 coordinate 35,819,131, forward strand.
TTTGACTTAATTGTCAACCAAATGAAGAGATAATCAAAAATAGATGTTTGAGTTTGAAAAAATGGCTACACACCCAAACTACTAATTGAATTACATGATGCCATGCCCCATTAGAGCGCGCCAGATCTACCATTAATAAGACAACGAAAAAAGACAAACAACAATACAAGCAAAAACATTTTTAACGGCAAAAACTCATTATCTAAATTTAAAAGCACCTAGTAACAACGTCAAATTACAATCAGAAAAAAACCCTAACTACACAAAATCCTGTTTCTTAATTACAACACAGATGGAAGTTTTCTTTAATGAGACCAGGTACCAAAACGACAAAAAGGAGAAATAAAAGAAATAACAGGCGAAACTCAAATATAAATCAACATTTCTTAAACCAAATAATTTCTAACGTCTTAAAAACCAGTAGCTTTTAACGACAAAATTCTAGATAATTTTACTAAAAAGTCATTAGGAAACCAATAGGATCTGACCTGTCTTTGGTTAGACTAAGCCATAGAAACGGACTGAAGCTGCATAACTAAAAAAAAACAAACAATTTGCTCAAACAAATTATTTAATTTTAAATTATTAGTAATTAATATCATTAGCTATAATCTCAATAATGTTTCTTATTTCGATTGTTAATTATAGTAATACAATTAAAATTATACTTAAAGGCTAAATAAGTTCACCAAGGCCTCATTTGAAAATCATTGGGATATATTCCGCGAATTTGCTAAAAGAAGACAAAAAGAAACAAAAATATTAACCAGTCAAAATAATTATAAAAACGCACACTTTCCAACAGAAAAACAACAGTAAAGACAAAATATCAATAAACATAATAAAGTTTTAATTACAAGGAAGCAGATGGCACATCTCAAGGATGAGAATAAGTTACAAGTTGACAAAAAAAACAAAAAACTGAAAAGTTGAAAAGTTCAAAAAAAAATTGATAACACTTATCAGAAAAATTAAGACATTTGCCTATAAACTGATTGCATAGCATAAATTGATTCATTCCTCAATTAGAAGCTTATGAGAAAATTCATCTGAGATTTTAGAAAAAATTTTACGACAACAAAGACAAAAACAACAGGCAAAAATAGCAAATTCAAAAAACAAAAATTGAGAAAAGTGTCCAAGCAATTAAAAAAGAAACTATTCAGGAAAAAAATATTTTCAATTAATTTTTTAACAGCAATGGTATTATTTTGTTACAAAATGACTTCGAAAAACGACATATGAACAAATATAAAACCACGAAATTTTTGAGAAAACCCGTGGTATCAATGCCATTAAATTCAACAGCTTTCAACGAATTCAATTAAAAACTGCATTGATGGGAACGCAATGATATATGTCATTAATAGGTAATCAATAAGAAACCACAATAAGTCTTTTTACTATGAAAACGCAACGAATACGGGCAAAAGCGAAAGAATCCATTAGAAGTGTCGAAGCCATTAAAACGATAAGTTTTTTTCTGAAAATTTTATCTATGATCAATGGAATTCTTTATCTCAGCCAATACTAATTGTAAATTTTAGGATAATATGATAAGATTTCAAAAGGAATGAAAAATAAGAAAAAGTTACCGAAATAAAAAAAAATTATGGAAACTCGAGGCATCGATGTCACAAAACCAATAGTTAAAAGATATAACCACCAACCAATTTAATTTTGGTTGCAATAGAAAAGAAAGTGCTTCTGCCATTATTGAGACCGACTTACAAGTACATAGAAATAAGTTTAAGATCGATTAATTTTTTTTTTAAAATTGAAAAATTGTTTTTGAAGTCTTAACAGCAATTAGCTGTTAGCTGTCCACTCAAAGCACTAGATAGACTTAGTTGATGCTCATAAAGGATCCTACTTCAATTTTAGTGCACAAGACTGCCATAGGACTACAAAAAATTTAAAATCTCAAAAAGAATATCAAAATTTCATTAAAAATTACGAAAACTCAAGAGAAGACATTAAAAAAATGAGCAATGCCTTCAAAGAGAATTATTTGTTCATTGGGCATCATTTGACTGTTTATAAGTTTTGTCCTTAAAGGAACCTTGATATGAAAAGTGACTAATCTCTAAGTGACTTAAAGAACAAAATTATGAAAAGTTTATTAATTAAAAGCTCTCAAATAGAATTCGATTTTCTTAACAGTAAAATTCCCTATGAGACCATAACTAGGGTCTATTAGGAAAACAAAATTGTTTGATTTTGTAGCGCAAAAAGAAACTTTGAATTAATACTGTAATAGAAAAGTCTTAATTTGAACAAAAATTCCCAAAAATTGAACAAAATCATGGCAAATATCACGCGTTCACACAAAACTTTAAACCTAGATAACTCCTCGAAAACGAAATTCAAAAAATTTTTTTATTTTCGCATTCTAGGCTCGACGATCCTTTAATGACACCAGTCACATTTCTCTACGATGAATATATCGATCGGCCAAATCGGAACAAAAAAGGTGCTACTGATAATGTCATGCCGAATGAAGTTCTTTTTCTCTGAACCAGTGCAGTTATCTAACTCTTTGATCTCAACAAGTAATTTTAGAAACTATCATTCTTGCAAAAATAGACTCGACGGTTCAGTTTGAGTTCAGTTCGACGTGTGGAAATCAGTTACAGTAAGTAGATTTTATTCAGTGTTGATGTTGGACTACCATGCTTCACCTTATTTATTGATTGGAATTAAAAACACCGATACAAATTGAAAAATCTCCGTAAAAACTTGGTGGAATAAACTCAAAATGAGCTTTAAAAATCAGTCAACATATTTTTCGGAACATTAGGCGAAGTTTCAGTTTAACCACACAACGAAAACCTCATGAAACAATAGCGATTTATTTTGGACAAATTGTCCCAGCGGCAGGCCATTGCTAATAAATTTAATTTGTTTTAGCTGGCTGTTCCTCTAAAATCTTTAAGGTTCATGAACTATTTTAGAACATTTCTAAGAAAATGACATTTACAAGTTGAAGCTGAACGTATGCAACAGTTGATGCTTAATATTCTATATGTACAGCTGTTAAGTACAGCAATGTTGACTGAAAAAAAACGAATGTAATTTTTAATTCTCAACTCATGACTTTGCACAATGTTACGCTATCATCATAATGAATTTTAGAGAGAAATTTCATTTTGAACAAGATCCATGACAGACACTTTTCTCGATGTATATGAAAAAATTATCCACAAATAATTTTTCCCCTCAATGAAAAAACAAAAAATTCTACCATTTTGACGAATTGTAAAATGGAACATTTTGTTTGCAGGCGTCTATTTAAAACATTACACACTTGACAGCCTTCAGGATAACAGATCCATTTAAAAATTTGACACGAAATAGATAGAATACAATACACCCATAGAATAAGTGAGTTTAAAAAACGCTTTATCATTAACAATTGCCGTTGTATTTAGGCGTTTTGATTTACAATAACATATGCAGACACTGATCTGCAGCACTCTGAAAGTCAGCCTTAAAATACAATTACTTTAAGATTAATCGAAATTTGTCTCATGCAACTTTGTTTCTGGAACTATATTTTTCATTATAAACATTTAATCGTACTGACACAATTAAAGATTTTAAATTTCGAATAGGAACGCAGACTCAAACTAATTTTGGTTATTTCAAACTATGAGATGACCTTGAACCGATTCAGAGAGCTGACGTCAAATTAAAGAAAATCGTACTACTAAATCGTACAAATTGACAAAAATAGAAATCTAATAGAACCAGCTATTTAAACTCTGCCACGATAAACCACGCACATGATTACTGATTTTATGTAATTCTGTAAAACATACCCGACTAATGTCGCGCAAACTGCTCTCAACCGACTGGAGAACGGTTGGCTTCGTCAGTAGATAGCCACCTTTAGGGATGATAGGTTTAGCTTAATAGAAGGCGCGTGGGTTGAGTTCAGCTGGCACCGTGAGCATAGGGACGAGAGGGAGTGGGTTTGGTGTGAATCGCATACTTAGAGTCTAGTGAGGCAAAAAGGCTCTAAGAGAACTTGATGCCATCCTGTCGCTACCTGTTTTTCTCGTTTTTGAAGAAGAAAAGTCAAATGTGTAAGACGAAAAATAGTTAAGCGAAAAATCGCATAAAAAAGACAGGAGTAGAATAATCGCCACAAACTTTGTTTGAAAGCAATTAAAAACAGTGGCACCCAACGCTCGAAAGTGAACAAGTTCTGAAAAAACAAGTTCTGTAAATTTTTGACAAAGCAATAATTTGTTTTAGAATTAGCCCGCCAAAAAAGCGCTTTTCAGCCAAAATCAAGCGTGTTTCCTTTTATGATAGAGCCAATAACGCTGGGCGGTGGTCAAAAAAAATGTTATTATGGGCAGTACAGAAATTTTCGCGGTCTCAATTCTTGCCTATGAAAAATTCTGACATTGAAATTATTTCGACCTTCAAATCAAGTCGCACTATAGAAGGCCAGTATTAGAAGGTTAAGAGAGAACAACCTAATGTAAATTGTGCGTAAGATAAGCTTGACAAGAAGCTTTACTTGTTCAAGGTATACTTGGCTAGAGAAATGAAGCCATGAAGAGCATGAAAGAACGTGAGTACGTTCGAGAGCTTAAAACCAGTTGTTGTAATGGTTAGCACACTAGGCTTGCAAGCAAGAGATGCTCGTTCGAATCTAGTACTGATCTATTTTCACAGTAGTTGCGCCTGCTTAGACTCCCCGACAGTTTATGCACCTAGACCCTAGTCTGAGCTTAACCGGAAAAAAAGATTTAAGATAGGTAAAAACGGTGAAAGAGATGATGCGCAATTTAAGGGGAGTGTTAGAAGGTTGCGAGAGAATAACCTAATGTAAATGTAAATTGCTCAAGATAAGCATGACATAGCTTGACAAGAAGCTCTTCTTGTCCAACGGATACTTGTATAGAGAAAAGAAGCCGTGAGGAGCACGAAAGCACATGAGAATAGGTTATAAGAGATGACCAAGTTTGAGAACTTAAGACCAGTATAATGGTTAGCAGACTAGGTTTGCAAGTATGCTGGTTCGAATCTATCACTGATCCATTTTCACATTAGTTGACAGTAGACCTGCTTAGAGGCGTGCTTACTTTTAAACTAAATATTGGACTACAAAAACAAGGATAGCAAAAATATTAAAAAAGAGCAGAGCCAAAAAATATTTTGTACCGATTAGTTCACTCAGTAAGAATTAGGTCACTCCGAAATCTCATTAACAAAACAACTAACTATAGCTAAGATCAAACAACGTTCAGGCGCTTCTTTAAAGCACGAAAAACTCTGTTGAAAAGAAAAGAGCTAAGTTAATTACAGTAAAGTATAAAATTATCGACTGTTAACGCAACTTTAAACTCAACCGCACTGCAGGTTTTGCTAAATAAAACATAACCGACTAAACGTCGGAAAAATTGCTCTCGTACGACTAGTGGGAGCTCTAATCAATTGTAGCGTGCTTCAGTCGGGGGGGGGGGCAAAATGGGACTAAGAAGTTCAATAGTAGGCTTCAAATAACCACATTAGAGGTTAATATATACCACTGTTAAGATTTAAAGTGAAAAATGGCACCAGTTTCGGCGCACTTTTCATTTGACTTTTAGTATTAAATTGCCGCCAATTGAGTTCGGCTGCTTGAAATTGTGATTGAGAGCGAAATTTAGATCACGCGAAACGTAAAAAGTCAAAGGCGTAGAAATCACTCGAAAAGTCAAAACCGCCAAGCAAAAATTTTGCATAAAAAACGACACACACGTTTACAATAATTGATTCTCTACGAGAGCAATTAAACAATGTATACACTGTTTTAGATAGCAGAATCTTTGTACACTATGGTACGTACAGCATAATTTCTGCTTTGAAGCATGATCGTGCTTCATAAGCATGATTAGCACCAAGGCGTGGAAAGTGTAAAATTTAGAAGACTTGCGAGAAACTGCATTCTCCTTTTGTCCGCTTAAACAGAGAAGATGGTTAAATCAGTTTGTTCATTCACCGTTTGACACGAAAAGGAGTGGAAGGTACTGGAACAGCCGGAATATAGTCCAGATCTGAATCCAACTGAAATTTTATTACGAAAAATTTGACACTTATAAAAAGGTAAAGGTGTAATGACGTGTTATTACAAAACAAATTTGAAATCAAAAATGTTGTTTTATTTGATGTTTATAATGCTCTTTAAAAAATCTTCAGGTGCTCGTAGTTCTTTGATACCATAGTTTAATACACAATAGATACCAAAATGATCTGTCAGCTAATCAATATTGAAAAAAGAAAAACTATTACTTCTGTATTTTTTGAAAACTTAAGCGATGAGAAGGTTAGCGTCTGACAAAATGCTCTCCTCTCAACGACTAATTATAAATGCGAGTAATTGTAAAATATTATTATTATTTTTAAAAACGCAAAAATTCCTAGAAAGAATTTAATTTTCCCCACAATCAAATTCTTTAGATTGTAGGTTTTTTAGCACTATTGCAAAATATCAAACGCAACCAGCTTCATGAAGCTTGTGTACACTCAAGGTACTCAATTAGTTGGTAAGCTCTAATATTTCACGTGGCAGACACAAGTCCCGGAAATTGAGACATTGCCTGCTAACGAGCTGAAAAATCGGCAGAATATTTCAACATGCAATAATATTTTCATAATAGCTCTGAATTATGTTAAATATAATCTAAACAGCATGAAAATGGAAAGTGTAGCTTTACCAATCCAAGTCTATTTGTACTGAATAGCACTTAGCTGCTTTGCAGTCTGAATTGCCCGAGGGAAACAAACGGTTCAAAGTATAGTTAGTTGATAAATAACAACCCTTTGCTGCTTTGGTAGACATACAGACGAGTTTGCAGAATTTTCATAGTGTTGCTTTTGATATAGCTGATATCAGCAAACGTTGATAAATGAACAAACACCAATACAGTGGCTGGATAATAGTTCGTCTACGCAATACACATTTGCAGCATAACGGCTTTAAAATAGGTGTAATATGACCATTACTCAAGCCAGCTTATACTTAGAAACAGGAAATTCAACAATATTTTGAAAGTTCAGCGAAAACTCGGCAATATAAGTCGGTCAAACTTTAATTGAATCGGTTAGTTCATAGAAATAAAATCTTTTATCACAAGTTGTGGAAGTTTGAATTAATACAGCAATTTTTAAGATCTAGAACCTTCTATATGCTACAACTATATTTACTTGCACTAAGCAAGGTACAGTAAAATAGTTAGCTTCAAGTGACCTTTAGGAAAAAATTATTAAACAGATTTAGCATAAACTTATTTTTGCAAATCTCTGCTACGATCTGAAGCTAAAAACGTCCAAATTTAATTGAGCTTTGACAAACGCATACAACAGACTTAAAATCGAGAGACTACAGATTTTAATTTTTCGTCACTATATTGTCAATCATTCGATAAATTGTTCGCTGGTCCAATCCATTCCGAATCGATGATTGAATTGTTAAATGTAGAAGCTTTGGTTTTTGTCGCATTTTTCGAGATATCTGAAGAAGCATGCCACTTGTCGCTTTTCTGGAAGAACTTCGCCTAGAAATTCGAGCAGAAGTCTCTCATGGTCACAGGAGGTCTTGTAATCGTCAAAGCCCACTTTCGTGTCCTGTAATAATATAGAAGGGCCATTAATGGGCCAAAAATTCGAGAAAAGTAAGTTAAGTATTGGCAAAGAGAAAAATAAAATCTCCTCCCTTTTCATTTATTCCAGATACTAATTTTAATAATAAAACAAACAAACTAGACTTTTTGTTTCATTATTTTTAAACTAGCATGCGGTAGTGCTAATCATTGCAACTATGATGTAACTCTTTACATTTGTAAACACGGATTATTACAAGCCTGCATCTTAATGTTCAATTACATCTGCAAATTTTGCTTAAAAATTGCTACCCCGTTCTGTTTTAAAGATTTTCCAGGCCAAAATAACTAATTTTTGCTTAAAACAATTCATAGACACTCCGTAAAGGAGCCCGGGCCTCCAAAATTGCAGTTACTCGCATTCAGCGCTGTTAAGGGAAAAACGTGTTCATTTTAACTTGAACAAATCCCTGAGCCATAGAAGGCATGACAGACCTTGTCTAGGTCCATCTTCTTGAGTACTGTCTCGATCAAGTCCTTCACGCCCTCCTCTGGGTCATCCTCTCCCAATTCTTGTGCTCCTCTGTCAGCCAGGCAGTTCTTTAGCAGAGTGAACATCACGTCCCTTAAACACAAATTACCATGTCTAAAATTCAATCGCCCCCACTCGAACAACTGGTGAGCAACCCGCAACCGAATGTCATAAAAACAAACCGACTATCGTCGGACGAATTGCTCTCGAACGACTGTCGAGGCTGGAGGAACTTTGTGATGCAGAAACTCCCGTCTCAGAGTCGTGGACATTACCCACTAAGCTACACTGGCAATGTACGGTCATCTCTCACATCGTTTTTTTTATCTATTCTGTTTTGCCCCCCACCAGTATTTTTACGCCTCCAGTTACAAATTATATGTTGTTATACAGCACGTCACTATCCAAAAAAATAGCACGTGAAGTCAACGGTCCAAAACCAAAGTCATGAACACACTTGCTTCAGCTAAAAAAAACATAGCCGACAGAACACAGGAAACGACTCGCAGATTCGTGTAATAAAAACTCATAACTAACAATACCTATTTCATAACTATCAGAAAAGAAAAATATACACTGTTAGAAACAAGTTAGGAATGAGGGTAAGTTTTGGGGGCGTAAGTATTTGAGGGGGGGGGGGGGGGGGGGGGGTTGGAGGTGGTGGTTAGGTAGGTTAATATGGGGAGGCGGTAGGTTGGCGAGGGGGTGTTCAGATAGGCGGGTTCACCCAGATAAATGGTTCACCCATTTATTGAACCCCCTATTATTTCACCTCTCATTTTAATCTTTTCATATAAGTAGGACTATTTAATTAGTAAAATAATGGATTGGCCACGCCTCGCGTTCCACGGATATGCCTGAGAGGCACGTGGGACTTGATAGAAAACTTTCACAACGAAACATGGGAATAAATTATTAGCTTAATTACGAGGAAACATGCTCGTTAGAGGTGTCAAATGATAGGGGGTCAAGATATGCGGGGTTAAAGATAATCGGGAGAAGTAGAATCGTGTGGCGTTAGGAAGGTGCGGCGGTAGGCAGCTGGGGCCGGGGGTAGATTCAGGTGGCGGTAGGTGGTGTGGGAGTAGGTAGGGGGTTTGATAGGTAGGTGCTTGGTCTTAGTTTGGATAGGTAAGAGGAGTACCTTATATGGGATAAAGATTCTCCAAATGACCATTTCAGTCCAAAAATTATCAGCAGTTCATAATTACTATACATTACAAACTAAGCTGATGTTGAAGTTCAATGCTCGAAAACAGAAGTCCACGTTCAAAAAATCAAATAATGAACAAACTTGCTTCAGCTAAAAAATCTGTGAAATACCAATACTCTTCCAGTCACGGAAACATGTACAATACCAACACTCTTCGAGTCATAAAAAGACAAACAGTTACAAACATTTATTTCAAATTGTTGTTCGAGAGCAACTGTAAATATGGTTCTTTTTCTGAATTGTGCTTCCTATTATGATAACTGATGAGAAATAGAGCGGCAGTTGACAGACCAAAAGATCTCAACTTCCAATTGTTTAACTCGTATATGAGCAATTAAATTGTTTCCTCCAAAAGAAGCAAAGATACAGCCAAAAAAAAATCTAACAAAATTTAAGAACGTTCATTTCCAAAATTGCGACGCTGTCATTTTGGCTCAGAATGGATCCACTATTCACAATGAACACAAAAATTCAAGGAATAGTATCAATGACAATGAAACGACTTTTAAATCAAATTGATGTTTAAAAAATAGGCAAAATTAACTGTTAAATTGATGACATCAAAATCAATAAAGCTGATTATTAGAAACTCGAGTCCTTTTCAAACAACGAATATGACATTTGTAACAATTGTAGAGACCATGCACAAATACAAAATGCATCTGCAGAACAACTTTTTGGGACCTTGTGAAAAAAAGCTGTTTTTCGACAGCCGCGCTTTTTGTTTTGCCAATTTTTACCTCTCAATGTACTCATTAAAGAAATACCAATCAAGTATCCCGTGAAAACCGCATACAATGGAAGCTGACTTGAGCTTTTACGTTTCAACTTTGTTTGGTTCTTTAGTTGCGGGGGCAATAAGGCAACTAGGGAGCTTTTCATTTGACATTTAGCAGTAAACTCGCCAATTGAGCTCAGCTGCTAAAAATTAAGACGAGGAAATTATATCACGCAAGATTCTAAATGTCAAGGCCGTATAGAGAAGTCACTCGAAAAGTCAAACGTAGCTGGCAAATTGCCGGATCAACGCCGCCGTTGACGCGCTTGACGCACATTGGGATTGAAACACAAAAAAAGAGATAGAACAGACCAAAGTTTTCCAAGATTTAAAAAATGTTTTAGTTCGGTGTACAGTTTCACTTAAAATCTAAAATAATATTTAATTCAACATCTAAACTGCAAGCCGTTAAGCTTAATGTCAGCTAGCATTGACTCTAATTAACTCTGATAACCTGATGCACTATGACTCAATAAGACTATAATCGGCTTATCCCGTTTCTTTCAGTTTCATTTTATGACATTGACCGTATTCACCACATTGCGTAATAAAATAAAAATGCGAAAAAATTAAAATCCATTGAGTTGAAAAGGCGGTTATTAATAATCAAACTAACTAAACAAATATATAAACATTGCAAAAAATACTGAAGCTTTTACCAATAAGGCCAAATTTTATGCTCTTAAAAACACCCACTAACTAACGCACATGCCTTGAAACGGGTTTAATTGCCACTAAAGACAGAAAAACTTAAGAAATAAGACAAATACTTTCAATAAGACAAATAAGAATTCAATATTTAAACATACCCGGCAGATTGCCGGAAAATAGCCGCCGTTGATTCCAATAAGCATGATTGGGATTGAAATAACAGAAGATATTGAAAAAAAAAGATTTTTGTACAAAAACATTTTTAAGTCCGATTTATTTTGATAGCATTTCGTAGTTGAACATAACGTACTTCTGTTTCTTAGAGAGAGGCTACAGGGGCTACTATCAATAACAATAAGCATTAGAGATGGTAAATAAGACTTATAGGAACAACGTTCAAATAGCGGGCATCTAAAATTGGGCTTTATGGGTTTATCCCGTTTCTATTTCTGACATTATTTTTGTACTAACTCTGTTCATTTTGAATTGCTTTGCTGAGCAACTGATGTTCAAAATCACTTTTAGCAGAAAGAGAGAAGAGAGAAACTAGCCTAGAGAAGTCAAAAAGATTTCACGCAAAATGTTGAAAAGGCGGCAAAATGAGGTAAAGCGAAACATTTTTTTATTCGACGAAGTAAAAAAAAAGGAGCGCTATAATAGCCGGCTGAGAAGATGAGGGCGGCTATTAAAAATTTATAAATTTTTTGGTATCATATTGTTCAAAAACATTTTTCGTCTATCGAATCTGAGCACCAGATCATCTGCAAGACCTAACAAATTTGCATTGGCCCTGAAAGATTGACATAGACAGAAAATCGAAATTAAGTTAAAATAATTGCAAAATTTAGTGAAATGTTGCTAAAATTACTGATATGAACATCTTCAAAACACTCTTATTGTCTCCAGAGACTACGCATTAGTCCCTTTTCATGCCAAAAAAAATCCAATGGCTAGGAAAGATCGATAAACTTCGAATATCCCGTTTATCCCTTTTTAAAATCTCAAAGTCAAGGAAAAAGGCGTGAAAAACATCTTACAAAAACATAGAACGACAACTCCTAAATTACAATCTGAAGAATTGAATTATCAAAGGACCTGTCAAAAAACAATTTTAACTTTTTTCATTAACACATTAACACCAAACTAAGACATTCCACAAAACCCATGACCCTATAAGCACCATAAACGCACGAAAAAAATCAATTTGAAGATTTCTGTTTCCAAGATCTAGTGGTTTAAGAATAACTAATATTAATATCCATTTAAGAAAATATCAGCTCCACTCAGTCTGAGATTGAGAACGAAATACAACAACCCCGTACAAATTAATGAGAAACAAACCAAAAGGATGCAAAGCCAAAGAAACGGCAAGTACCTATTTTGAAATTCAGTAGCCTCAAAGCAAGAAAACAACATAACCCACTAACGTCGGACGAATTGCTCTCAAAGGACCAGCGAGCGGTTGACTTGATTATCAGCTAGCCACGGTTTAGTGAGGCCAAGTTTAGCTTGAATTGACTCTGCAAATTTTAGTTTTCTAGCCTTTTTAGTAAAAAAAAATCAAAACCCTGATATTTGAAAAATTTGCAAAATATTGCAAAATTTTTACAAAAGCTTCCAGATTTTGCAGCGAAAATGTTCAAAACTATTTTTGTCTCTAGAGTTATGTCAGGTAATCCATCTGAAAGACTTGAAAAGCTTCATTGTCCAGTAATGATCGTTAAACTCAGAAAATTTTGAAAACAATCGCAAATTTCAATAAAATCTAGCTAAAATTCAAGTTATTAAAATATTCAAAAACAGTTCATTGTCTCAAGAGACTATCCAGTATCCCCATTTTAAGCTTTAAATAGTTTCACTGGTTCATCGAGATCCATATACTTGGAACATAAAAATTTTCCGAAAATTTGAAAAATAAATTTTATCAAAATTGCTGGAGTCATTGAAACATTGATAACCATTCCATTAACTCTAGAAACTATGCTTATCATCAAAACTTGGATGAGGTCCCTAGGACCCTGGTGCCAGAAAAAAATGATAAAAACTCAAAAAAATTTGAAAAAGATGCAAATGTTTTGCAAATGGGGGAGGGGGCGCGATGGGGAGCGAGGGGAGCAACAGCGAGGTGGGGGCAAAAACTTTGTGTGGGGGTCAACAACGGGGGTTTCGTTAACCTCTAAGAACCGCCGTTCACACCATAAGTATAAGTCTCCAAAACAGTATGATCTGAAACAGAGCTGAAAGGCTCTATGAGCACCTAATGCCCGCTAGGCGCTACCTGTTTATCCTGTTTTTGAGGACGAAAAGTCAAAAGCGTCAGACAAAAAATCGGTCAAGCGAAAAATTGCATAAAAAATACCGACAGGACTAATATAATTGCTACAAACTTCGTTTGAGAGCAATTAATAACTACATGCCAAAATCCTTAACCAATGGAAAGCATGAAAACGGAGAAGTCATAAAATGCCAATACAATGCTATTTAGCAGTTCTAAGGGCAGAGACAGACCAAATAACTACAAAAGAAGGCATGATTCAAATTCACTTGATCATATAAAAAAATGGTATCTCAGACAAAAACCTTAACTAACAGTTGGAGCTGACACTTTGACCCAAACTACGCCACGTTGAAGGCCCAGCAGAACTGTTATTTTCGAGATAAAGCGATTACACTAAAAGAAAAAATAATCTTCACGACAAAATCAACTTTTAGTTTTCGAAAAAGGATCAAAATCACGCTAAAACCTTCTGAAAACAATTAGGAGTAAAAGAGATAGGAATAAATAACTAAGGTGTGAAACAAGAATTTCGACTATTTTAATCGTTATTAGCAACCATGAGACCTTTCATTAATGAGACAAAGAGATAAGTCAACAAACTGGCCAGCCAAAAAATTTGCAAAAATTCGATAAAAATTTATATACAAAGCTAATGCTTTCTCTGAATTCGACAATAATTTTTTTCCTTCTGAAATCTATATGACACTTATTTTCACAAGCAAAAATAGGAAACAGAAATTAAAAGGGACAGGAAAATTAAAAATAGGAAGCCCACATTGAATATGTACAAATTTTATAACAACGAGCCAATAATTTCAAAATTTAATTGTCTAACGACAAAATATAACCCACTGTGCGTCGGAAGAATTGCTCTCCAGACAATTAAGTGGGGCCTAACGATAGCTTAACAATAGGGAGGCTGGCCTCAATTGTAGAGAGCGGACTTGTCAACAATTAAAATTTGTAAAAACGCATCTAAGTTTCATTATGTTGATTATTTCGGCTTTTCAAAAAAAATGTTTCTCAGTAAAAATTTATACCTTTCCTTGAAATACTAAGATGGAACTTTTGGTTGATTTAATTTGACTTATGAATCTACAATTAAACAACGGAGAAAATTGTTTCAAGAAAATATATTGCGCCTGATGAATTGCTCAAGAGAGCGCTTTAAGCTGCAAAATGTATAAGCGACTAATATAGTTTCAAACTGGTTTGCTGAATGTATCACTACCTCGTGAGGAAATTCTCCAATTTCATGTCGTAAGTCTTGAAGCAGAACTGGGCCTGTTCAGTACTGGATCCTCTGAGGAACACGGACATGCCCTTCACCCACTCCTCCACAGTCACAAAGCCATCCGAGTCAAGGTCAAATGTCTTGAACACCTACACAACACAAACACTTTAACGTTTTTTATACTCAAGCAATGCTGAGAAATTTAGAAGGTGGTTTTGGGAGATACTTTCTTCCTCCGACAGAACGTGATCACTTCATTCTGTTTTGTTAATGTTTGATCTTTTATACCAACTGTACTACTGAACAATGCATCGAACTTAACATAGCGCGCAGATTGCCGTAATAGATGCGAAAGAATAGACTTTTCGTGCCATATAATAGAGATAGAAACAGATACAGATATAAGTTGAAAAAGTTATCGACGCCGCTCAAAAAATATTTAAAAAACATTCAGCGATAAATTAATAAAGCTAGTTAAAATTCATTGCCCACAGGCCTTTTCATCAGGGACCTTTATTACCCATATGAGTTCCTTTGACTTCAAAATTCATGGAAATGTGAGAACTGATCTCAAAAGACAGCGCCCCAATACAATTCACATTCTTTGAATGGTAAAAAACCAAGAGCACAGAAATATAGCTCCGCTCAGCTTACAGCTATAAAAAATTTTCATTAGTTACTGATATGCAATGGTAATGTAAAATTGTGTTCAGATTACAATGGACCACACAAAAATAGACTTATTTTCCTTAGCAACAGCTAAATGGTGGAGTTGCAGCGAAAACTAAAAGCTAAATTAATCCGAGGAACCCTTTAAAGGTATAGTTTCATTTTTTTCCTGTCACATTGCTCAACAGTGTTTGTTTAACACAGTAATCGTTTCGGACTATCAATTTATTAAAATCACTCCAAACAATGCCATCATACCTGGTCCATAAGGATGGAATCTGTGAACTCAAAATGCTCAATCAGGATATCTCTGAAACGCATCTTGTCCAGTCGACCAGAGTGGTTCTTGCAGTTGGCTTGCATGAAGTTCACCAGCAATTCGCATTCGTGATTGGTCAGATTCGTCTCCTTGTGCAGTCGCTCCGCTATTTGATGAGCGGCTCGTTTCTTGGATGTCACAGAGATGGATGCAGGCATGCTTCACTTCTTTTGTCGTTTATAGCCGAATATTTTCAAAGTCAAGGAATAATGGATAGACTATTACACCTTGAAACGTATCTCTAAGTTGTATGCGTCTGTTAAGAGCTGAAGCTTAGATATAAAATATTTGAAAAAAATACCAACAATTTTACGTTGCTAAGTTTTGTACACGTTAAACTGCTACACAATAAGCGAAGCTCTTTCTATTACACAGCTAAAATTAAATTTGAAAAACAAAACGTGTATTTTATTTCTTGGCCGTCTTAAACACCATAACCAACAATGAAGCTAGCTAGCGTTTGGATCAAAACCACGAACAATACCGCAGATGGTTATAAAATATGAATTGTTTAATACTTTCTAGCAAACTTAATAGGATTATTTTGACTGGGAATATTAATTTATGGAAGAGGGAAGAAACAAATCCTTCAAATACTTTTTAAATAATTCACTGCACGGCAGAAAAGCTTTACTAAGATGCAAAAGCATCTGTTGTAAGCACAACAAAATTTGAGCATGATATGAGAATTGAGAGCATGATTCTTCGATTCACTTTGAATGTAGTAAATGTGAACTAGTAAATATCACAGTAATAAAAAGCACGAGAGATCATATTTCAGCCTCAAGTGATAGTTATCAACTGAACATTCATTAAATTGTAAAACATAACCAGAACTAACGAGGTTGATGCCCCCTAGATTTATGAACTTCAATCGGATTTTCACCCTAAAATTTTGCGCTTCCGAAGCGATTGAGGAGTTACGCTAATGAAAGCATGAAACATGCACAGATAGTGGATACTATTTGAGACCACTAAGTGTATCATTAACAAGATAACAATTAATAGCAAACACAAATGAGCTTAAGCTTAAACTCGTCTAACTTTTATTTGCTAAGACGTCACCCTCTGACTAACTAACGTCTTCATCTCTAATGTAACTCTCATAAACAAATTGTAACAAAAAGTAACTGCATAATCAACTCTCTGATAACATAACAACATCAATTTGTAAATGTCATATATAAGCAAGACCGTCACGGTTGAGTTCTACCAAGACTTTGAAAAATTATTTCTGACAATAGGTTGATTAATCACTAATAAAGGATCAGTAATGTTACCTGCTGTGCAGACGGACAGAATGATTTTCCGGTCATAGCAATGACAATGTATGCATTCTTATTGAGGAACTTGAGGATCTTCTCCAGACACCACAGACAACACTGCATACACTTCAGGATAGCCTTCGCCACTGCGTTCTCCGTACCCTTTAGCCTGCAAAAGTTACTCACATCAATGCCATTGTTTCAATTTTTTCTTGAAATATGCATGCAGATTAAATTTATAAACATGACCGACTAAGTCGGGAAAATTGTTCTCAAACGACCGATGAGCGGTTGGCTTCGTCAGTAGCTAGCCACAGTTTAGTGAGGCTAGCTTTAGCTTAACTAAAGGGCCGTGAGGTGAGTGCAGCGGGGGAGGGGGGGGGGGGTGCACCGGGGGCAACAGTGGGGGTATCAATGGGATGTGGATCTTTGGCTGAATGGGTCCCTTACGGCTTGAACGATGTGCAAGGGTGGGGGTGGGTGATAATGGGGAGGGGGCGGAGTGGATTGGGGGATCAATATTGAAGAACCGCCCTTCACACCATAAGTATAAGTCTCCAAAACAGTTCCTGTGAATCGCATACTTGGGGACTAGGGAGCTGAAAGGCTCTATAATAACTTGATGCCCACTCAGCGCGACCTCTTATGCCGTTTCTGAGGACAAAAAGCCAAATGGGTCTGACGGAAAATCGCATAAAAAAAGACCAACAGGCCTATAATGATTAGAACAAACTTCGTTTGAGGCTTGAGAGCAATGAACAATAATTTCCTAGAAAATGCTAGTTAAATCATTTATGATAATACATACTAAAATTCAGCTTCAATGAGGGTAATAGATGATGACATCACGTCACATAATAGCAGCTGAAGTGCGGCATCAACAAAATAGTTAGGGAGAGAGAGAGAGAGAAAGTGTTAGATATAAAACGTGAACGAGAAAAAGAAGAAAAGACCCTAACCGACAGAGAGAGAGGGAGATAGCAAAATTTTCAATCATGAGATTCGACTCTGCAACTTCTAATTTTCTAAATTTTCTAGCATGGTTAGTAATTAAGTCAAATAGAAAAACTGAAAAGCGCAAAATTTAAAAACGTTTCCAGATTTCGCAAGGGAAAAAATCAATTTTTTGTTCAAAACTAACTCTTGTCTCAGGTGTTCTCTCAAGTAACCCATCTGCAAGACTTAAAAAGTTTCGTTGCCTGATCGATTAACTCAGAAAAGGCCAAAATTCAAAAAAATCAAAAAATTTGAAAACAATTAAAATTATCAAAAGCTTACTAATATTTGTATTATTAATATGTTCAGAACCCTTCATTGTCTCACGAGACTATCCAGTATCTATATTTCAAGCCATAAATAGATTAACTGGCTCAAAGATGCATAAACTTGGAACAAAAACTTTCCAAAATCATGAAAAATTGCTAATACGCGAGTTAAATTGCTAAAAATGATAACCATTCCATTTACTCTAGAAACTGTGCAGCAGCTTATAATTAAACCTCGGTGAAGGTCCTTCGGCCCCTGAAACCGGAAAAAATTTGAAAAATCCAAAATAATCAAAAAACTTGCAAATAATTTTAAAAAAAACTGCCAAATTCGAGATATTTTAACTTGAAAACACTCCATTACATCCATAAACAAGGCAGTAACCTATTATGAAACCCTTGGCTCTTGAGGATCCTTGGCTCTTGAGGCTGGTGAAACCTAAAAAAATGACAAACAAAAATTCAAAAAACTGCAAGTTTTATTAAAAAATTGCTAAAATGTGTGATATTAAAAAACTTAAAACTATTCCATGGCCAATAAAAATCTGTCAGTAACTTGTTTTCAAACCCTAAAAAAGGGTTTTCTGGGACGTGGAGCTTGAAAAACTTGAAAAATAACAAAAGCAAAAAAAATGCAAGCTTTGTCAAAAAAATGCTAAGATTCCTCAAATTAAAATCTGGAAAAACATTCCATTACATTGAGAAACTATGCGGTAACCTATTATCAAAATCTAGAGATGCTTCGTGGCTCTTGAGGCTGGAGAAACTTTTAAAATGACAAAAATTTCGAAAAAATTAAAATTGCAAACTTTATCAATAATTGCTAAAATTTGTCATATTAAGCTGAAAACTATTCCATGGCCAATTACATTTTCCAGTAACTTATTATCAAACCCTAAATCAGGCTTTCTGACCCCTGCCGCTCAAAATACTCAACGACAAAAAGTGTCAGAAAAAATGCAATTTTTATCAAAAATTGCTAAAATGCGTGATATTAAAAAGTCAAAAACTATTCCTTGGCCGATAAAAATTTTCAGTAATTTATTATCAAACCCTAAAGTAGGTTTTCTGGTCCCTGGGGCTGGAAAAACCTGGATAATGACGATAAATGTGAAAAAATGAAAAAAAAATTGCAAGTTTTGTCAAAATATTAAATTCGTGAAATTTAAATCTTGAAAATCATTGCATTACATTGAAAAACTATGCAGTAGCTTTTTAGCAAACATTAGAGTAGGTTCATTGGCTCTTGAAGCTAGAGAAGCCTTTAAAATGACAAAAAATTTAAAAAAAATTTGAAAATTTCCAGTTTCATCAAAAAATTGCTAAAATTGTGATATTAAAAAGTTGAAAAATATTCCATGGTCAATAAAAATTTTTCAGTAACTTGTTTTCAAACCCTAAAGGAGGTTCTCTGGCCCCTGGAGCTTGAAAAACTTGAAAACTGAGAATAAAAGGCAAATAAATTCAAGTTATGTCAAAATGCTAAAAACCATGATGTCGAAATCTTAAAAAACATTCCATAATATCTACAAACTATGCAGTAACTTATTAAATCCTAGAAGGCATTCCTTGGCTGTTGAGGCTGGAGAGACCTATGAAAGGCAAGTTTTATCAATAATTGCTTAAAAAGTTTATCAAACCATAAATGCGGTTTTCTGGTCCCTGGGGCTGGAAAAACCGGAATAATGAAAATTAATGTCAGAAAGATTGAAAAAATTGCAAATTTTGTCGAAAAATGCAAAAATTCGTGATGCTCAAATGTTGAAAGCCGTTCCATTTACTCTAGAAACTGTGCAGCAGCTTATAATCAAACCTCGGTGAAGGTCCTTCGGCCCCTGAAAAAGGAAAAAATTTGAAAAATCCAAAATAATCAAAAAACTTGCAAATAATTTTAAAAAAAACTGCCAAATTCGAGATATTTTAACTTGAAAACACTCCATTACATCTATAAACAAGGCAGTAACCTATTATGAAACCCTTGGCTCTTGAGGATCCTTGGCTCTTGAGGCTGGTGAAACCTAAAAAAATGACAAACAAAAATTCAAAAAACTGCAAGTTTTATTAAAAAATTGCTAAAATGTGTGATATTAAAAAGTTAAAAACTATTCCATGGCCAATAAAAATCTGTCAGTAACTTGTTATCAAACCCTAAAAAAGGGTTTTCTGGGACGTGGAGCTTGAAAAACTTGAAAAATAACAAAAGCAAAAAAAATGCAAGCTTCGTCAAAAAAATGCTAAAATTCGTCAAATTAAAATCTGGAAAAACATTCCATTACATTGAGACACTATGCGGTAACCTATTATCAAAATCTAGAGATGCTTCGTGGCTCTTGAGGCTGGAGAAAATTTTAAAATGACAAATTTCGAAAAAATTAAAATTGCAAACTTTATCAATAATTGCTAAAATTTGTCATATTAAGCTGAAAACTATTCCATGGCCAATTATATTTTCCAGTAACTTATTATCAAACCCTAAATCAGGCTTTCTGACCCCTGCCGCTCAAAATACTCAACGACAAAAAGTGTCAGAAAAAATGCAATTTTTATCAAAAATTGCTAAAATGCGTGATATTAAAAAGTCAAAAACTATTCCTTGGCCGATAAAAATTTTCAGTAATTTATTATCAAACCCTAAAGTAGGTTTTCTGGTCCCTGGGGCTGGAAAAACCTGGATAATGACGATAAATGTGAAAAAATGAAAAAAAAATTGCAAGTTTTGTCAAAATATTAAATTCGTGAAATTTAAATCTTGAAAATCATTGCATTACATTGAAAAACTATGCAGTAGCTTTTTAGCAAACATTAGTGTAGGTTCATTGGCTCTTGAAGCTAGAGAAACCTTTAAAATGACAAAAAATTTAAAAAATTTAAAAATTTCCAGTTTCATCAAAAAATTGCTAAAATTGTGATATTAAAAAGTTGAAAAATATTCCATGATCAATAAAAATTTTTCAGTAACTTGTTTTCAAACCCTAAAGGAGGTTCTCTGGCCCCTGGAGCTTAAAAAACTTGAAAACTGAGAATAAAAGGCAAATAAATTCAAGTTATGTCAAAATGCTAAAAACCATGATGTCGAAATCTTAAAAAACATTCCATAATATCTACAAACTATGCAGTAACTTATTAAATCCTAGAAGGCTTTCCTTGGCTGTTGAGGCTGGAGAGACCTATAAAAGGCAAGTTTTATCAATAAATGCTTAAAAAGTTTATCAAACCATAAATGCGGTTTTCTGGCCCCTGGGGCTGGAAAAACCGGAATAATGAAAATTAATGTCAGAAAGATTGAAAAAATTGCAAATTTTGTCGAAAAATGCAAAAATTCGTGATGCTCAAATGTTGAAAGCCGTTCCATTACCGCTAGAAACTATGCAGTAACCTATTATCAAACTTTAAAGGAGCTTCCTTGAAACTTAAGGCTGAATAAACTCAAAAACTGACAAAAACTTTCAAGTGTTTGTGTTTGGAGTACCAAAACATATAGCTGATAAAATTGTCATAAGAAGTACATATGTCTTGCAGAGGACCTATATCAATTTTAGCCAGCTTTCCGTTTAGGCTGCTCTAAAAAAAGTTCAAAAAAGCAGAAAAACACAAAAAAAATTGCAGCAGTTTGGGCTCAGAAGCTACTAAAAATGACATTTTGACCAGAAACAACGGCCTTCCCAGTAGCTTGACAACACTAAGCACTTGAAGGACTACTAAACGCGGCTATGGGTCCACAATGTAACTTAATCCACGCTGGGCGCTAACTGTTTATCCCGTTTTTTAAGGACGAGAACTGAAATGGTTCAGACAAAGTCGGTCAAGCGAATAAATAGCAAAAAAAACCAACATGACTCACATAATTGCCACAAACTTCGTTTGAGAGCAATTAACCACTGTCAAGATGAGTATAATTTCAAATTTTTTGCATAGTATTTAAAAAACAAAAATTCAAGAATCAACAAAACTTTATCAAGACATTTATCGACACTTTTCATTTTTTTCAGATCGCAGTTGGCTATTTGCGGTTTTGTCAAAAACAAAAATGAAAACAAACAGAGTAAAATTTTGAAGATCGAACGCAGATTGCCGGAAACTAGCCGCCATTGAGTCGCATTGGGATTGAAACCAAAAAAGAAAAAATTAAGAGATAGAAATTGACAGAGTTCTTTAAAGTGGCAAAGTGTTCTCATTTGGTGTGCAAATTCTACTGGATTCTAATTTTACACTTAATTCGGCTTATAAACTTGGAGCTATTCAGCACAATGCTAGACAGCTGGCAATCGCATTAGTTAACTTTGAACATACTGACTAACGTCGGGCAAAGTGCTCTCAAACAACCAGTTGACTTCGTCAGTAGCTAACCACGGTTTACTGAATCTAGATTCAGCTTAAATGAAAGCGCATGAGGTGAGCGCAACAGGTGGGGGGTGAACCGGGGGTGATTGGGCGTTGGGGCAACAGTGGGGGTTCTTTGGCTGCACGGGGCCCTTACGACCCGAACGATGAGCAGGGGTAGGGATTGGGGTGATTCAACTTCTAACAACCACCCGTCACACAATAAGTATAAGTCTCCAAAACAGTTGCATACTTGGGGACTAGCGAGCTGAAGGGCTCCAAGAGACCTTAAAGCCCTGTTTATCCTGTTTTTGAGGACGAAAAGTTGAATGGGTCAGGCGAAAAATTGATCGAGCGAAAAATCGCATTAAAAAATCAATAGGACTAAAATAATTGCTACAAACTTAGCTTGAGAGCAATTAATAACCCAATGCACTTTAACTTAATGACCGGGCTTTATATGATTCGCTTTTGATCTTTCGCTTTTGACTTTGACCATATTCATTACATTGCGCAATTCAATGCGTTAAACAATTTAAAATCAATTCAGTTGAAAGACTCAGGTAATCCAGAAGTCAAGCATAAAAATCGTGACTTATGTAACATTAAAACGTGACCAAAAAGTAAAGCGAATTTTAAAAAAGAGCGCCTAAATAATAGCCGATGAGAGGCTGACTTCTGACGTCGAGAGTCTGAGTTACAAGTAACGGGAATGTTCAAGCGGAACACTCATAAAATACAATTAAGTTGATTGTTTTCATGGGTGCTCAAGAAATTCTTCAGAAATTCCTGAAAGATAGACAAAAAAGTAGGATGAAAAAATGAGCTGACCGAGCAAGATAAATTTTATACGAATGATATAACAATACTGAGGCAATATGTAAAGAAATCCCGAATAATCGTAATATAGACGAGTGATTCCCATAACCCCGATTGGGATTAAAAAATAACAATTATTGTACAAAAATAACTCTTAGGTGCGAACCATTTTGATTTCATGTAGATACACCTACTTCCCTTTCCTGTTTTTCGATACTGAGTCTCTTGGATATAGATTGCTTTGCTGGACAACTGCTGCTTACAGGCATTTGAGCAGAATTAGAGAAAACTGAAACTAGCTTAAAGACAAAAACGTCACGCACAATTTTGAACAAGCACGAGAGCTAATGAGAAGCGAAAAACCGATGAGCCAAAGTTACTGTCGTCCAAATTCGAAACAATAAGTCGCCAAAAACAATTTCTAATCAAACAATGTTTTTACAGAAGATTTGAAAAGTGAGTGACCAAATTTTGCGCAGCAAAACAACTCAAATTTTCGATCCACTGCCCACATTTTCGCTCCCTGCGCAGAGAAGAAATTAAGAAATAGAAATTGACAAAATTTTTCGAAGTGGCAAAGAGTACTTATTTGGTGTGCAATTCGGCTAGATTCAAATTTATACTTAATTGGGCTTCTAAACTTAAAGCTATTAAGCACAATGCTAAAGCCAGCTAGCAATCGCTTTAATTAACTTTGAACATACTGACTGACGTCGGGCGCATTGTTCTCAAACAACCGGTTGGCTTCGTCAGTAGCTAGCCACGGTTTAGTGAGGCTAGCTTTAGCTTAATTGAAACGCGTAGGTGAACGCAGCGGGTGGGGGTGCACCCAACTTCTAATAACCGCCCTTCACAAAAGTATAAGTCTCCAATACAGTTTGTGATTGCATACTTTTGGGATAGTGAGCTGAAAGAATCCAAGAGAACTTAATGTTCTGTTTATCCTGTTTTTGAGGACAAAAATTTAAATGGGTCAGGCGAAAAATTGAAATCGCATTAAAAAAGATCAATCGGAGTCAAACAATTGCTACAAACTTTGTATGAGAGGAATTAAACATACCCGGCAGGTTGCCGGAAAATAGCCGTCGTTGATTCCCATAACTCTATTGGGATTGGAAAAGAAAATGAAAAAAAATTGATTTCCGTACAAAATTATTTTTTAAGTGATTTACTTTGATGTCATACATTTATTCGTAGTCAAACATACTCCTGACTCTCAGTGAGAGGCTACAGGGTCTAATATCAATACCAATAAGCATTTAAGATAGTAACTAAAACCAATGAGAACAAAGCAGCTAAAAATGAGCTTTATAGGTTTATCCCGTTTCTATTTCTGACTCTGACTTTATTATACTGACTCTCTTCATTTTGAATTGCTTTGCTGAGCAGCTGCTGTTTAAAAGGACTTTGAGCAGAATGATAGAAGAGTGAAACAAGCCTCGAGAAGTCAAAAAGATTTCATGCAAAATGTCGGAAAAGCGGCGAAATGAGGTAAAGCGAAACAAAAAAAGTTTGACGAAAAAAAGGAGCGCTATAATAGCCGGCTGAGAAGATGAGGGCGGCTATTAATAACCTAATGCACTATAACTTAATGACCGGGCTTTATATGATTAGCGTTTGATCTTTCGCTTTTGACTTTGACCGTATTCATTACATTGCGCAATTCAATGCGTTAAACAATTTAAAATCAATTCAGTTGAAAGACTCAGGTAATCCAGAAGTCAAGCATGAAAATCGTGAATTATGTAATATTAAAACGTGACCAAAAGGTAAAGCGAATTTTAAAAAAGAGCGCCTAAATAATAGCCGATGAGAGGCTGACGGCAATTATTAATTAAAAAAATTAAAACCTGGTAGAATACATTAAAATTAATTTGCATGGTTTGTTTCCTTTCTCAATGAAATTAATCTGAGTTACTAGTAAAGGGAATAATCAAGCGGAATACTCTTAAGTTACATTTAAATTGATTGTTTTCATGTGTGCTTAAGCATTTCTTCAGATTTTCCTTAAAGATGGACAAAAAATAGGATGAAAAGATAAGCTGACCCAGCAAGATAAATTTAATAGGAATAATATAACATTACTGAAGCAATATGTCAACAATTCCGGCAGACTCGTTATATAGACGCCTGATTCCCATAACCCCGATTGAGACTGAAAGAAAAATAAAAACAATTTAAAAAAATTAATTGACAAAAATATTTCTTAAACGCGAACTGTTTTGATTTCATGTGGTTACACCTGCTCCAGTTTCCTGTTTTTCGATACTGAGTCTCTTGGTCCTAGATTTATTTGCTGGACAACTGCTGCTTACAGGCACTTTGAGCAGAATGAGAGAAAAATGAAACTAGATTAGAGAAGACAAAAATGTCACGCAAAATTTTGAACAAGCACGAGAACTAATGTAAAGCGAAAAACCAATGAGCAGAAGTTACTCTCGACCAAATTCAAAACAACAAGTCGCGAAAAACAATTTCTGTTCAAGAATGTTTTCTCAGAAAATTTTAAAAGTGAGTGAACAAATTTTGCGCAGCAAAACGACTCACATTTGCGCTCAACTGCCCATTTCGTCGTAAACAAAATCACTCACAACTCTAATTTGACATCAAAAAACATCCAAATGTCTTCTAGATCTTAAACAAATTAGTTCCGGAGTCGACTCAAAACTTTGAGCAGAATGAGAGAAGAATGAAACGAGCTCAGAAAAGACAAACAGAGTCACGCAAAATTTTGAACAAGGAGAATTGAATAAAAAAAACTAGAAACTATTGTACCTGAACAGCAGACTAATGAACAACGCCAGCCAAACAGTCTCACAAAATCAGAGAAAAACATAAATAGCATTCAAAGTGTATATAAACTTTTAGGATCAGCGTGTTGAATACAAAGAACTCCCTAGAGCTTTTGACGTCAATATTTTCACTAAAATTTACGCACCAACACAGCGCCAAACACTAAAAATATTGACGCATTGAGCTCGTAAAATAGGAAAATGACAAAAAATTCCGAAAACATCACAAAACAAATTCATTGCGAAATTATCTAATTATGAATTATAATGTATTGCAATCCAACACCAAAAACAAAAAACACCGCAATATAGGCACGCTCAGCTTAAAGCTTCGCAGTTAAATAAATTATTTAGAGACAGAGAATAATGTCTTACTTTTTGTCAATGTACATGAGAATCATGCGAGGTACTTTGACGAGCGTAATGATGAAAGATCCCAACGCAATTGATCCCAGGTGGTTCTTGATGAGACAAGCGATTCCCTTCACAATAGGACAAGACAGCTGGCTCTTGTCTTCGAAGGCATACCACTAAACGAATCAATTGTTAAAACACAACCAATAAACTGGGCCGCACGCTAAAGTTGATTTCCGACTCAAACCAAAATACGGTCAGCAAAAATAAGAGTTGCAATTGACGGTACAAGGTCCGATCAGAAATGTACATGCTAAAGTCTCAAATAAATTATTTAAGTCCTGGGCCAAAAAAACCTTTTCTGGGCAGATAATGGAATCAACGCAATCTACACTTTTTCTTACAGTTGTTAACTCAAATTACAACAAAAATTGACAACATAAATGACACTTCGAGTATGTTGTGATTTGAATGTATTAACCTTGGCTGTGGCGAAAGCAATGACAAACTGGTGGGCGGCCAACATGAATTCCAGTCCCCAGATGAGGGCAACCAGCATGTACCACCAGAAGTATCTCACATAAGCTTCACTAGGCTCGTACCTCACAAAAGCCTCGCCTTCAAATGTCGCTTTTTCTGTAAATAAATAACCAGCTAAGGAAGTTAAATCTATCTAACAAACGGATTCAAAACACCCATTATAGCGAAACTTAATCGAACGGGGGGGGGGGGGGGGGTCAAAAGATACCCAAATTACAGGGCCTGGAAATTTGTTATGGTTGCATCATGTACGCCGCGGTCAAGGAATGTGGAAAACTTTGCTCAACAACTAAGTCTTGTTCATGACATTTATATTTTCTTGTTATTAGGTTTACGACTGCATTACAAACCTGCGGTAGCAACGAACACAGTGACAAACAACCAGTATCCGAAGAAGAGAGTGATGAATATGAAAGTCAATATGGGTGTGAACAAGATGAAGGGGATAGCCTGGACAACTCTAGATGCCTCTTCAAACAGTTTCACCACCACCTTCATCCTCGGGAACATCACTATCAGGATAAGCAGAATGATGCCCTAGAATCATAGAAGCAATTGATAATTCCAATAGAATTTAGGTTGGGTTTTAATCCGTTCGCGTGTCTATCTCAAAAATTTCCACAACATCGGATGGAGTTCAGAACGACGAAATTTAAGCAATTAAATATTACAGATCTGTTGTATC
The DNA here is from genome assembly GCF_964194025.1 of Convolutriloba macropyga. Classification (NCBI taxonomy): domain Eukaryota; kingdom Metazoa; phylum Xenacoelomorpha; order Acoela; family Convolutidae; genus Convolutriloba; species Convolutriloba macropyga. The sequence goes on from NC_134472.1 coordinate 35,846,443, forward strand.
AATTCTCTATCATATAGACAAACTTTATTCTGATGTTTAAACTTCCTCTTAATTTTTCACACTACAATTAAATTATCCTTTATTGATTAACAACAAAATAGGACATTGATAAAACGAGTCTAATTACTTTAAGTTTGAAATTTAGTAAATGTTTGTGCAGTACCAGTATGGTATGTAGCCTTACCATGACGACTGAGACAATAATAGCCAAGTACAGGAAATAGTCAACTTGGTCTTCCATGCTCTCAAGTCTATCTACTTCTGGTATGTCTTGCAACTTCTTGTACTCTGTCACGTACACATACCACACAGCCACAATCGACAGAATAGCGCCCACAATGAACAGTAGAGTCGACACGTAAATGAGGAACTTAGCCAGGAATCGGACAAACAGCGTCATCAGAGCCGCGATTCCTGAAGCACATTTCACGTGCACGAAAAAGTTAATCTAAAAAGAGCCAAAACCGTAATTCAAAATTAACAAAGCTTTCAAAAAGCATTGACTCATAACAAGGGGAAAATACTTTTTACACCCCCGGACCAGTTTTGTTTTGACATCTAGTGTAAATAGAATTTAAAAGTGTTAATAGAATTTGTTTCGGATAGGTGATGTGATTGTTGAATATTCAAGTAGCAATCTTGTTAAGAATTAATATCTCAGATGAATTACAAAGACTTTCATTTCCAACCGCATTTGCGAAAAAAAATTGGTACATAAAATTTGGTATAAAAAAACATAGCAGATTGCCGGAAAACAACGTCGGTTGACTCCACTGCCCGACGTTGGAAATGAAATTTGAAACAACAGAGAAACATAGAGAAAATTGAAGTGTCAAAAACACGGCCCATTTGGTCCTCAGTTTCATTAGACTCGATTAATATGTTGAATTTAGCCTATAAGTTAGAGGACCAAAAAGTTATAACTAAAAGCAGCTAGAAGTACACTCGGTAGAACTTTCATAAATTTATGCACAAAGTCTTCATGAGGTCTTCAGTACAAATTAAGTCTTCATCAGTACAAAGTCTATAGTTAAGTTTTAGTGCCCCGGCTCCATTGGGATATCCTGTTTCTTGTGATTTACCTTTTTTTTAAATTGACCAAATTTGCTTAAACGTCTTGAATGAATTCTAAAATCCAAAACAGTTGAAACAGTGAGCGAGATGAGCGAGAATCGTGAAACTGCCGAATCATGTAAAAAGAAAAAGGTAAAAACGAATTAAAAAACAAAACCTATAAAAAGACCTATAAAACAATCCGAAGAATTAAACGGAAAACCCGAAAGTCAACAACTCGACCCGCAGACTAATTCCCAATTACAAGCAAACAAACGAAAAAGTCAGAAATTTGGCAACAAAAAACAACAAAATAAACATTTCAATTGATAGTTTTGGTTTATATGTATTGAAAACCTGAATTACTTATCAAAAACGCATACATTACACGATAACTGGTTTGACAACAAAAATTTTGATTGACAAATAAAAAACGAAAATAAAAGCACTGCAAAACAAAAAAAACTAAGAAAAAATAAACCGACTAATGTCGGAAGAATTCCTCTCGAACGACAGGCGGGTAGAAAATTGTATGACCACACCGGGATTCGAACCATTGCACTCCCGATCCCTAACCAAATTCACTGCCTAGTGGGCCATCAGACACTTGTTTTTGATGCGCTGCAACCAAATTATATTAGCAACAAGCTTTACTTCGGAGTGGGGGCAATAGATATCACTAAAAAATGAAGAACGAAAGCGTGAAAAAGTCACTTGAGAAGTCAAAGAATGTTCTAGAAGCAAAGCGCAAAATGGTCCAGCGAAAAATTTGCATAAAAAAAGACCAACACGTTTACAATAATTGCTATGAACTTCGTTTAAGAGCAATTAAAAAAATAGAAAGAACAAATTTTCTTTTAAATTGACCAGACTTAATGAGGCTGCCTTTAAAAAATTCTGTTGTTAAAAAATATATACCTGAACTACATGAACTATACATAATAAAGCCAGCTAACTGACTCCAATGCAACTTAATGCCCCCTGGGCTTCGCCTGTTTATCCCTTTTTGCAGGCTCAAAGTCATCCAAAATGTGAACACATCTTAAGAAAAATGACAGAGCTCCAATACAATCAACTTCTTGGATTGTAAAAAACGAAAGCGCCAAAAATAGCCTTCGAGAGGCCGCCGGTGGCTATTAAAATGGTAGACTAAATTTACAGATATTCGTGAAATTTCTATCCGTTGTTTCAGAAGTACAACCAGCAAAGCTGGTCATTAACACTGAATTAGGCCAATGAGCCAATAATACAGCTACCTCTTAATCTGCCTGCCAACAATTCAATAATCCTTGGTATTACCTAAAATGTCAAAAAATAAAAAGTAGTATTATAGGAAAGTTGGCGTAATCATCCGTCTCAGTGCACGTTTTGTTCTTTTTCTAGGACAGCTATATTACTGCATGCAAAATACGACTTGTAAATTGAGCACACCATAGACCACTGCTTTTGAATTCGTTATTAATGGCTTCACTCGCCGTTCAGGCCCGTTTCATTCCATAAACAACTAGAGATATCGAAAAGCATTAGTGTAATATAAACTTTTCAGCAAAAATGCATAGCAATTGATTTACTCATTTTCTACAGGACGAATTAAAGCGGTAAAAGCAAATGTCCCCTTTTCAAGTTCAAAAAGACGTCATTTAAACCTATAGAAACCCATGACTGTAAAAATTCCTCCACCAAACAACCCTCGGTGTGAACTTTCTACGTTTTTTGGACCCTTTTTCAATTTTGGGAGTATTACCAGACCTAAGTACTATAATATGTTTGTTAGAGAATATATCTGGAAGCCTGTAGCAGTTAGAGCTGAGAGCTTAGGGTACTCACCAACGAGGCTGCGTTTAGATTGACAAAATATACCCAAACTAAATTCGAAATTTCTCAGAAATTTTGCTCTCTTAAGTAGCAGCTGAAAGTAGTCCACTGAATAATTTTGGCAAACCACACGCAATTGCGCATGTCGTTCTATTTATCTTCGAAAAAAAATTCTGTAAATGAAATAACCCACAATCTATTTCAAAAAATGCGGCTAACATAAGACCAATCGCTCTCGAACGACTGCGAGTCTAGAAAACATTGCAGGGGTGTTCGAGCTCCTACGGTGGGTTTCGTACCCAAGACCTCTCGGTAGTCAGTTGTGCAAATTACGCACTTTGCTACACGGGCCATGCTAAGCCTCATTCACAATCGGTTTTATTTTAGCAACAGTATATTTTTGAATGCGCGCGATTCAAATCACTCAAAAGTGTCGAGAATTCAAGCGTAAAAAAGCTTGAAGTCAATCGATAAGTAAAATCGAAAGAAGGTGCAAGAAAACGGCCAAGCGAAATTTTCGTACGAAAAAGACACACGTTTACAATAATTGCTTCACTTTGTTCGAGAGCAATAAATCAGTCATTTTTTACTATACTTTTTATTGTAACCGCCTACATTTAAAACAGAACAAAAGGACAAAACAGCTGATAAGAAGTATACTAAGCAGAGTAAAAGATCATTGATTTTCAAGAGCATACAAAAATGAAATATGTTACCCTTTAACGTAAGAGCGACGGAGAACAAAACTCTTTTCAAAAGAACTTTAACAGAGTTTTTGCAACATCAGCATGAAAATTTTCCAATAGATAGACATTTAGGATCATTCGTGTCCTATTTATATATATATATATATACATATATATATATATATATATATATATATATATATATATATATATATATATATATATATATGTATATATATAGTGGAACGAACAGCTTAATGGGAAACATCAATTAATAACCAGAAGATTAATGTATAATTTTGATTATTTCAATAATATTCCTGATTAATCTGAAGGCATGTAAACTTTAACGTTTCGGTTATATTATTAATTTACATGTTTAAAAAATAATCGTCAAGTGCTAACTGATTTACAAGAGGAAATCAAAATTTTAATGAGCTTCCAAATATTTCGAAGAAGTTATATCAGTGCACTTGCTTGTACCCGTAGCACCCAATACTCTAAACTACCAATTCTGTAAGAACTTGTAAAAATACGTTTTTGAGGGCAATTAAAATTGCACCCAGGAACTCTTGTCAGAGAGTTGAAAAATAGCGCACATCAAAACGTCATTGCAGAGCGGCAGAATCACTGTATAAGAGGGGGTCGAAGCGCGAACCATTATAGCTCTCGCCAAATGAAGCTGCAATTAAACATATGCAAAAATCTTTTCAGGAAACGACTAGTAAAGGAAAATCGCGATGAGGTTATCCATCGCCATTGTTAGAGCTACGCAGCTTTTCATAAACAAGCTACTTTGAAGGAAGCAACTTGATAATTCCTTGAACAAAATAAATCATTAGAGCTATTATCTTTCGATACAAAAAAAGTTATCTGGCCATCTCAAAGATCAAAGAAGAGCTTTGTTAAGAATTTACAGAACTATCAATCAATTAATTACTCTTTAATTAAGTTACTCTCGAGCAATAAAATAACATAGCCGGCAGATTGCCGGAATAGCTGCGAAAGAATAGACCTGCGTGCCATATAATAGCGATAGAAACAGATACAGATCTAAATTGAAAAAATCGACGCCGATCAAAAACTAGGCTAAAAAACATTCAGCGATAAATTAATAAAGCTTGTTAAAATTCATTCCACAGAAGCCTCTTATTAGGGAACTTTACTGCACATATGAGTTCCTTTGACCTTAAACAAAATCAAATTAAACTTAAGTTTTAAAGAGCAAAAGTCATTTTATTGAGTGAGGTAAGTCACGTATGATCAAAATCTAATCACGCAAATAACCTAAAAACTTTCGCTAAAGCGAGTGAAAAATGACGTCACGCGCGCAAATGCCGTTAGTGAGAGGAAGAAGTCATTCATAAAATTTGACTTTTTCAGCTTTGCCGTGTGAACAAATGTAAAACGAAAAAAGAGCGTCAGACGACGAAACAAAAAAACATAGCCGGAAGAATTCCGGAAGCGACTCGATGCGTCAAAACTACACAAATAAAACCGTAATTGCGGCGGAAGGCATTAATTACCTTTTGTATTAAACCATTAACTCATTATCTCCCCTTGTCTGATCTAAAAATTGTAAACTTAAACCACTGTCACCAAGAGAAACAAAATGCAGCAAAATCTTATTTTATTGAAAATGTTTGGTAACGTTAAAAAACCCGAAATGGATAAGAATGTCAAAATACTGATGGGCTGAAACAGCTGACAGGGCTATCAATTGTTCTCAAATATTTCATGATTCTTATCTCAATAAGATCGGGAAAGCAAACGGCAGATAAATCTTAGACACAAGTTAAATCTTTTAAAAAATGAAAGCTCAAATTTAAGAAAAAGAAAACCACTATAAGTACATTTCTAATCACTGCAACTAAGACACAAAACAGCACACACTTCTCCCTTATTCTACATATGCCAGACAACATGATTTCAAACTAAATCAAAAATTAAATTTATAATAGAAAAGAAAAACGCAGCAGAAGAATATTCAAAGGCAGAAAATTGTTTATCAACACCAAGGCCGGAAAAAAGTTGCAGTAGATAGTATTAAGTGGACATTTTGGAAAATGCTTGCTAGCAAACTCTCAGTACTGCCTTTTGTTGAATGAAATCAATTGCAAACCAAAGAAATGACGAAAATCTAAGAAAAAGCTAAAATCATTCAATTTTTTAACAACTGAAAAAAACCAATCAACAAGAAACAGAAGTGCCATAAATAGGTACAGGAAAAAGCTAGAATGATACTAACTAGAATGTGAAGAATCTGGGCACAATGTGAGGAACACCGTAACAAAAATAGATTCTTGATTTTGAAAGTTAAAAATCAAATTAAAAAATCAAGAAAAACGAATACATTTCATTGTTCAGCATTCGTCACATAGAAAAGCTAACTAGTCATCCGATACAAATGATCTATCCTCCTGAAGAGAACAAAAAAATAGGAAAAAGCAGAATTCAAACATACGAAACATTGAAATATTTTGCAAAAAAAAAATGGTCAAAAAACTGCATTCATGAAACAGTTTTCTGTTTTTCAAAAACTTAACGCCAAAAAATGATTGAATTTTTATTGAAACGAAATTAAAGTCCCTCATGTTGCACAAAAAGACCATTTCTAGTAATTAAAACCAAAATACGAACAAAAAATTTGACAAAAATCGGAAAAAGACTACCAAAATCGGATTAGCATATGTACAATTTTATAAAACAAATTACACCGAGGTAGAAAGCGGTGTTGAGTATATAAATAGTCAAAAAAAATCTGCCATATTAACTGATTTTTGGCAAAAAGACGGTTAAAAGATCCATAAATGAAAAAATTATTAGAAAAAAAGCCAAAAATTAACTAAAAAATCAAGAAATATGTGCCAATTTTGAACTTGAAACGCATTTTCAGGCTTCGCAAAACACTGTGGTATCAATTGCTGAAGATCGCATTTCAATTTGGCATCGAATAAAAATAATTTCTACAAAAAAGCAAATTACAAGCAAAAAAAATTGGGCCACTTAGACGAAAAAACGGTTATCTATATGTGCAATTCGGTCAAAAATAACTTTTCAAAGTCAAAAAGTCATTCACTAAACGTAGCGCATGATCAAAAAACTTCTCTCGCTTAGCGAAAATCTGTTCACCAAGACAGATTTTCTCACTTTCGCTTTTAGGTCAAAATGCCGCGTGAACAAATCTACTTCCTGTAAAAAAAAAACATAGCCGGAAGAATTCCGGAAGCGACTCGAAGCGTCAGAACTTCACTAACAAAACCGTAATTGCAACGGAAGCCACTACCTTTTGTATTAAACCATTAACTCACTACGTCCCCAGGTCTGCTCTAAAAATTGGTGAAACTTAAACCACTGTCAACAAGAGAAACAAAATGCAGCAAAATTTTATATTATTGAAACGTTTGGTAAAGTTAAAACAATCCAAAACAATTAAGGTGGTAAAAAACAGATAGTCTGAAAAACCTGACAAGGTTATCAACAGCCCTCAAATAATTCATGATTCTAATCTGAAAAAGATCGCGAAAGCAGACGGCAGATAATAATCTTAGAAACTAAGTTAAATCCTTTCAAATAAGAAAGCTCAATTTTAAGAATCAGAAAACACCTTTAACTACACTTCTAATCACTGCGATTAAGAAAAAAAACAACACACACCTGTTCCTTCTTTTACATAAGCTAGACAACATGATTCCATACTAAATCAAAAATAAAATTGATCATAGAAAAGACATAAGCCGCAGAATTTTCAAAGGCAAAAAATCGTTTTAATTAATACCAAGGCCGGAAGAAAGCTGTAGTAATTAGTCATAAGTGGACATTTTGGAAAAAGCTTGCTATCAAACTCTCAGTACTGCCTTATGTTGAACGAAATCAATTGCAAACCAAAGAAATGACGAAAATCTAAGAAAAAGCTGAAATCATTTATTTTCTACAACTGAAAAAATCAACATACCGAAAATAAATGTAGGTGCCAGGAAAAAACTAGAATCATACTAACTAGAGTGTTAATATGGGCACAATGTAAGGAGCACCGTAACAAAAAGACATTCTTATTTTTTGAAAGTTGAAAATCAATTTAAAAAATTCAAGAAAAACGAATACATTTCATTGTTCAGCATTCAAGACATAGAAAAGATAACTAGCCATCCAGTACAAAGATCTATTCTCCTGAAGAGAACAGAGAATAGGAAAAAGCAGAATTCATAAATACGAAAAATTGAAACATTCTGCAAAAAAAATGGTCAAAAAACTTTTAAGACTGCATATATGAAAAAGTTTTAAATGTTTTTTTTTCCAAACCTTAACGCCAACAAATGATTGAATTTTTATTGAAACGAAATTAAAGTCCCTCATGTTGCACAAAAAAACTATTTCTAGCAATTACAACCAAAATAGAAACGAAAAATTGACGAAAATCGGAAAAAAAACTACCAAAATCGTATTAGCATATGTACAATTTTATGAAACAAAATTACATCGAGGTAGAAAGAGGCGTTGAGCATAGGAATTAACAAAGAGAAGTTGCCATATTAACTGATTTTTGACAAAAAGACGGTTAAAAGATCCAAAAATGAAGAAATTAATACTATAAAAGCCAAAAATTAACTAAAAAATCAAGAAATATGTGCCAATTTTCAACTTGAAACGCATTTTCAGGCTCTGCAAAACACTGTGGTATCAATTTCCGAGGTTGACATTTCAATATAGTATCGAATAAATTTTATTTCTACAAGAAACCAAATTAAAAGCAAAAAAATTGGGCCACTTAGACGAAAAAACGGCTAAAAACGGTCATCTATATGTGCAATTCAGTCAAAAACTACTTTTCAAAGTCAAAAAGTCATTCACTAAACGCAGCGCATGATCAAAAAACTTCTCTCGCTTAGCAAAAATCTGTTCACCAAGACAGTTTTTCTCACTTTCGCTTTTAGGTCAAAATGCCGCGTGAACAAATCTAAAATCTACTTCCTGTAAAAAAAAAAAACCGAGAGAAAACCAATACTCCTCTTCGAGTCGTAAAAACCTTAAGAAAACCAATACTCCTCTTCGAGTCGTAAAAAACCAAGAGCACCGCAATATAGCTACGCTCAGCTTACAGCTTCGCAGCTATAAAAACCTTACAGCCTTGAATGTAAAAAATGAAGAAAAAAGTGTAGTAAAAACCAACGTACAAAAAACTCGAATATGAACTTATTTATGTCATCAAAAATCACCTCTTTTAATATTGTCACTACTGGATCCCATACTCACATGGGCCGCAGAAAATTGCTCATAAGTCGGATTACTGACATATTTTGTGTGAGAAATTCAAGTGGATGAAAAAATGAAACTAAGTGGCCTCGAGTCATTATTGACCTATGGAACGAAAAAAACCTGTATAACTGATACATGTACGTTTTGCCGGCTTGTAGCGCCGTCAAATTCAGAATTATAGAGCTTGTATTTTGAAAATAAGACCACACCAATAGACATGATGCACATTCCCACAATCTGTTTCCACGAATTAGCCACGTCCGAGAAAGCATACTCCAGCCACGAAATCTTCTGGAAATGCTGAATGGCCACAGTCATGGCTTCCTTTACATCTGGGATACATCTCTTCAGAATTGAGTGACTAAAAAACAGTTCGCCGCACTTTTTTAACGTCATTTTAGCTTGCATTTACAAAGATTTTTTATAATCTCAAACAAGTAAATCTTTCCTTTGAATAACTAAATAAAAAGTAAAGTTCGGTTTCCATAAAATAAAATTTTGAAGCCTTTAATTTCAATGTCCATTGGAACTGGTTCGTGTCTTTTTGCATCTTAAATTTATTCTTTGATTTTTACTTTCTTGGAAATTTACTCCATTTACGAAAAAATTTGACTACATTTTGATTTCCATTTCGTTGAAAAACCATATATACGCGTATTGGCATTAATTTAAATGTTTCCGATTATTCGGAGCTTTTTGTCGTCAAGTGTGTTTGTTTAATAGATTATATGGAAAAATTTATTTAATGAAGTTTTTGCTATAAGTTCAATTTTATTTCCAAGAAGTGGATTATGAGCAGTGTCCTGTGCTTGCGGTGGAATCGGAGTTGACCGAAGTGACAATTTACATAATCGAAGTGATACTTATTGCTAGTATGAAAACGAAAAGCGAAGCAAAACCATTTGCGAATAATTTACTGATAGCATTATACAAAACGTATAATAAACATACACTATTATTTTTGCATTGCAAAAAAATTCTACCAACAGCATTTCTTTGTTTGATTCTCTCGCTGGATACTAACAATTCGATTGCCTGAGCACTAAAAGAGCTGTCTTGCAGTTACAAGGTAAGATCACGCCCACTATAAATTTCAAGTTGTGACTTCCGTACCCTATAGGATTCACGTGCAGTATGGTGAAGATATCTTAGATGCAAGGTACTCAAATCTACATTCGATTTTGAGTACTAAAAGACACATTTAGTTTCTACCTCTTATAGAGAACAGAGGGGCACTTGTAAACAGACGTCTGTTTGAGATAATCTGCTTCTGAGTCTGGCTTCTGATTGTACTGACAGTACTTAGCACTGTTTTCCACCATGACACTAGCGTCGTCCAATATATTCGCCTCCTCTGTGGGACACTCCTCAACACACAGGGAAGTGTATGCCAAGTTAAATGTTCGAGTATCTCCATTGTAAAACAGCATAAAGAACACGGACCTGAAGAGATTAAGAAACAGTCGTATTGGTCACATTTCTTTTTATTGACAATTTGCCAAGAAAATGTTCCAAAACAAAAAAGTATTATTATAACGAGCCGATGGCCAACAATTTGGGTAAAATCAACTGCATCTTCGGAAAATAAAAATATAAGTGCCTTGTTGCACTTTTGTTCGAGTAAGTTTTCCAAGCAAAGCGCTTCACAACAACGAGAGCTAAAATAAGATCTTTAGGCATCTGTTATCGGTTAAGTACAATTGTTTTTCAAGATTCCGGTCAAAATGGTAATAAAATTGACAATAATTATTACAATTCCGAAGATACAATTGATATTATTACCAGCCTGTTTCTGGTTTAAGATTTCGTTCGAATTACCATGGTGACACAACAGTTGCATTTATTCGTCGGTACTACGTTTCAAAATAATGCCAATAAAACCTCCTTAGATGCATTTTATTGAAACATTTTTGTTTTCTGCGTAATTTTACGTTAAATGGTGTACAATTGAGCTAATAGGCAGAAAAATCCGATCCTGCTTTCGTGAGGCGTCTTATAGAAAACTTCCAGTTCATTTCTTTCACTTTGTCTCGTTTGATTGCATATTTCGTTTCCAAAATTACTTAAGTTCAATATGGTATTATCCTTTTATAATCAAGGTACGAAGCAAGACGTCATGCAACTCAATATACAATTAGAGCCGAAGCGCTTTCAAGTTTCTTAGAAAATACTTTTTCTCGATAACAGCTACTTGCTTCCATAATCAACTCGGTAGTATATGTTTCTATCTTCTTCAGCGCTCAGATTGGTCTCATTATAATGTGTTGTTATAGCTGAACCGCACAGTACGGTCGCGACCACGTAACCTTTGTATGTATTCAATTTTGAGGTAACCAGAAAGCAAGAACCTTTGATTTTCTTTACTGTTTTGCTGAGCGATACTTGTCTGGTTTTAGAAATAATCTGCATAACTTTTTCCACTGTGATTGCGTCGGGTAAATCGTTGATACAGTGTATAAACCGTAATGACCCAAGGACTGACCCCTTATGTACACCACATATTTCACTCTAGGTACGAGGATATTACTTAGATACGAGGCAGAAATTCAAAGTTTTCTCCAAAGCCAAGTTATTTTGGGTAAGAAAGCTGCCGAGGCGCAATCAGATTCTTTTTCCGAATCAAGACAAAGGTGTTGGGTAGTCTCAGAAAATGTGATCGAAACTTCTGTGCATTTTAAGTAGGATGATGAGCATCTATGTTTCTTTTCAAAGTAGTTGAAAAATTTTTAGGGATGTTATAACCACGGGAATTTTTGACCCATATTGAAATTAGAGATTCAATGGGTTTAATTTTCCTTAGTGTTGCAGTTTGGGGAAAAGGTTGCTAAAATCTTGGCAAAAGTTCTCAAACCGAAAAATGTTGCTGAAAGGTCATTGACCGAAATACGTTGCTTAAAGGCCATTGATAAAAAAACGATCTGAAAAATATATTTTGTCGATTTTTTTCCTACTAAACAGGCTATAAGCGGAAATATTTAAAAGCAAAAAGGGTCAATGTCAGAAAAAGAATAGTGTCAAAAAAAGGTCATCATAGATGCGAAGCTGTAAGCTGAGGTCAAGTAAGTTGCGGTTAGCTTGGATTTTGTTTGTTTCGTCGTCTGACGCTCCTTTGCGTATTACATTGTTCACGCAGCAAGCTTCAAAGGGAGCAATTTTGTTGACCGTCTTTTAAGCCGCATTTCATTTCTCTTTTGCTAAGTTTGTGCGTGACGTCAATTCATAAACTATGTGACGGTGAGTTTTGCTAATTGTCTGTTTTGTAGGTTTTTCGGCTATCTGCCGGCTATGCTGGAACGATATTGTTCAGGAACAGTCTGACCCAAAAAGCTTTTTATACTGAACAGGACAATGCTGCAAAGCATGCCAAGGTAAAAAAGGGTTTATGTTCGAAATACGTTTTTTGCAAGTCATTGTAAAACAAATCGTTGAGGAAACAGATTGTGTTGAACAATTGTAATAAAAAAGTCATAACGAGGACTTTAATGATTAAAAGGTCCGTGATCGAAAAAATGTTTGCTCATCATGTTACTAAATCAAAGCCTGAACTCTCTCTCTATCTCTCTCTCTCTCTCTCTCTCTCTCTCTCTCTCTCTCTCTCTCTCTCTGAACTCATCGAAAAAAATTGTGATTACGAGAAGTGTCAATGACCCAAAAACGTGCTGATACAAAAACCAAAGTTAGCTGCCGAAAATCAATTGGTGGTTGTGATTGAGACTGCGGTTTCCTTTTGTTTGTTCTTCGCTCCCTTTTTCTCCACATTTTTCTTTGGAGGGCAAATTTAATCAGAAATGAATCTTATCACTGTCTAAATGACTTAGTGTAATATAAGTTCGTGTTGAAGTTACTACATATTTCCAGCCATTCATATAGAACACGTTCGTAATGACAGCTGCTGCTAATGATTTATTGCATCTAAAATGTAACAGGCTTTTTATTTTTTTCCTTTCTAAAAACTATTTTGAAATAATTTTTGTTAGCATTAGCCAGTCCCACCCAATTGTGCTGGTGTCCGCTTAGCATCTATTTTGGAAAAAATCTGTGTTGTTTTCATCGACTTCTCGTGCACAACCTTTGAAACTCATCGTCTTAAGTTCTTTCAGTTTTGTCTTCCTTGTTTTATTATTAAATCCATAATCGTTTCTTCTTTCTTTATTTATTTTCCGTTTTTCTTCTATCTATCGTCTTCGTTTTTCTTATTGTTTTTCTCGACTACATCTATCTCGCCCCCTCTCATTTTAGCTTTCTTTCATTGTCGTTCTTTTCTACCTCTCGGTATCCCTCCTATCGTTCTCACTCTCTCTTTCTCTGGCTCTTTTCTTTCTCATTTTTTCTTCGTCTGTTTTTCGAGTTAACTTTGCCTTTTCTGCTTTTTTATCGTCTATTTTTCGTGCTGTCATTTTTAATGTATTGCGGTTTTTTTCTGCATTATATTTTATCTCTTCTGTGCTCTCTCACTTATTGTTTTTGCTTTCACTTTCTTTTTTTTCAGTTTTGGCTTGACAGGTTTTTTTGGTCTATGACTTCTCAAGTTCTGCCTGTTTTCGTATTTGTTCTCTTTAACCATTCTAATTCCACGATTTCAGTCAATGCGACAATAATATGAATAATTTGAATGAAATTTGGATCAAAGACGTTTGTTTTGAATTCAGCTTGTTGTAATCCTCTGTGATAACTTGTGATACTGGGAATGATTTTTTTCACAAAGGTACACCAGTTATCATAAACAGGTTTTCAATGAGAATATCATTTATTACAGCTTCGAATTAAAGTAGATTCAGATAGCTTTTACGGACCTGCTAGTAGTTTGTGAAAGAAATGTTAAAAGATCGTGCATTTCTGTGTACAATGATACTGGAAGAAGTTGAAGCTTTAGTTGTTGTAGCCTGTCTCTGTAACTGAGGTCACTATGAAAATCCCTTTAGATGGTTATTGCTGTACTTTTTCAAATGTCCTGAGATTTGACTTGGATAGCTAGCACGCTTCATGCGCATATGTGAGAATTGAAACAATGTAACAGCAAGAGGCGTTGCTTTGGTATAGTGTTTGAAAGTGTTGACAAAATTGACTTCAACGTGAACAAAGCCGAAATGGCTTCTTTTACATCTATTCACAGTATTCTCCTTCCACAACAAATTAGTTGTTAAAATAACACCGGGATCTTTTTGTGAAATTGGAGTTTCTATCAGTCATCCGTTACGAGTTCTTTGAATATTTCCTTTTACCTTCACCAGTTTGGAAGTTAAAACATTTAACCCCAGATTACGTTTGCACCATTTCTATAGCTTCTTCGCTATTATTTGAAGGCTGACATTACTCGTGGTTACTAATTTCATACCGTCAGCATACTCAAAACAGGACTTGTTTCCGGGAGGTGATTTACAAAGAATGAAAAATAGGGGACCCAACTTTGAGCCCTATGGAACTCGCTTGACACTTCAAACTTGAGAATTGAATATTAATTTTTACTCTGTCTCCAATTTTCCAAGAACAATGTCACCAATTTCAGTAATCTGCCACCTACTCCGATATTTTTCATTTCAGTTTATTTATCAGAAGATTGTGGCAAACGCAATTAAATGTCTTTTTAATCTAAGTACAGGACTGATGCGTTTTGTACATTGCAGTTGTTAAATAAGTTGTATAAGTTGTCGGCAAAGGAGATCATTTGCGTTACAGTTGATCTACGTTGACAAAACCGGGTTGAGCGTCCGGGAGATTTGTTCAAGTTGTAAAGCGAATCAAATAACAATTTTTTAACAGAGTGAGCTTATTGACCAAAATTGCATGACCTTTGATTTGTCACCGTCATTAAAAATTGGTATAAAGTTACTCAATCTCCACAAATCAGGATAAACATCTTTGTTGCTGAACGATTGAAAAATTATTTTGAGAGATTTTGGTAGTGTCGGTGACATATTCTTCAGAACTATGTTTCTGATATCGTCCGGTTAGTTTATTTAAAGCGAGTTTAGAAACGATTTTTTTAAATGGGCACCCCACTAACGGCCTTTGTATTCGGAGAAAATATACGAGATGAAAATATCATTTGAATTGGTTCTTTTCTGTAAAACTGCAGAAAAACTTAAAACCGATGCTTTTTCACTATCAATGGCAGCTTCCCGATCTTCGTAGTACACTTTCTAGGGTATATCTGAATTTTTCTTGATGCTTTAGATACTTTTGTATGATACTGAACTTTTGGCCTGAAGAATTTCGTCTTCGGAAACTCGGGTTTTCACCCGTCGACTTTTCAATTTCTTGTTTTAAATCACATAGTTTTTACAAGTCTTCTGGCTTATGTTTCTCTGGTGTTTCTCTTTGTTTTTTAGGTGACAGGTGATTGGTGATATCCCCAGAGGAAGATTAGACCTGTGCAAAGTAACTACTGGAACATACGAAGAGATTTTCTTAACCACTTATATCATTGCTCAAGTGAATGACTGAAATTGTTAAAGCAATATGGAGAAAAAGGAGCTCAGTGATATCATCTACATTGAAGCGCAGCCAATCTTTTTGAATTCATAACGTTGATTTCCATCACTGTTTTTGAAATATGTATCGTGATATGTATTGTTACCAGTATAGTGGCGCATACGGTATTAAGAGCAGAAAAAAAACATTCGATTTCTTGTTGAGATTTTTTCCAATTTTTAATCAGATTTTGATTTCCAACTGGCATAAGGCTAAGTAGTGAGAAAAACGTCACGAGTTTTTGCTAGGTGTTTGTTGTGACATTGCTCAAAAAAGAGTTAACAAATTTTTTCGGTTAAAAACTCATCGGCATTTTCGGCCGTTAGGGAGTGCCAAATTGCAGAAGAGAAGTCGATATCACCGATAAAACAAAGCAACAATTTAGTTCTGCTTTTACTATCATTAGTTGTTCTGACATGTCGCCGAACTGCAAAGATCTCCGGTGGTATTACAATTTAAAGGATTGTAAAGAAAATAAAACTTGAAGTCTCATATTGATCCAAACTTTTAATGCTACAATTCTACATATTGATTTTATTGCAAGCAACTCATGTTGGCAGTTGATGACACTAATGGCAATGAGGACACCACCATATTTTGCTTTTCTTACCTCTGCTGCTGTCTTTCATGCAACAGTTGTAATTCTTCACAAAAGTGAGTTTTCCTGAGCTTCAGCCGCGAGCCAAGTTTCTGAGAGACAAATTTTATCACACTGAACGTTGTTCAAAATTGGCTTGTAATTTGAGGTCAAATTCCGTCCGTAAAAGAATAGTATATTTAAGGTCGACTTTCTTGTCACCGATAATTTGTTCATTATCCAGTTTAACCAACCTTTGATTTTGATAAACAAAAGACCCGAGATTTCGCAGGGGAAAGTTTTATACTCGGATAGAAATGCCCGCCGTTGCATCAAAAGTTTATTTTCTAGCTCTTGTTTTTGTTGATGCAACTTTTTGCCCATAAAAACGGCTTGGTCGTAGGTTAAAGACCACAAAAATTTTCCTCGTTCCGAAGGATTTGTTGGCGAAAAATAGTTCGAGTCTTAGTGGCCGGGTATGGTCCAAGTCGTCTTATATCTGATATGATACATTCATCATCAATATGTTCAAAATATTCCTTACAGCAGTCAAATCACTTTCAGCACGTTTGCGACGATCCGTTTCATTTGGATCAGGAACTCCTCTCAGTCGAATTGCATCATACATTTTTGCTGGCCTAGTTTCCTTAACGGCTTCAGCTACTCAACCATTCTTTTCTCAATTTCTATTTTAATGCTCATATTGACGCTTTTAATTCCTTCAGCTCATTTTTAATTGAATCAATCTTATTTTTGTTACATTCTATTTCAAAGGATATTTAGTCAATTACAGTGTCTCTCTGATTGTTCCTCCCAGCACATTCATCGCACAAAAGTAGAATCTGGTTAATTTCACTCAAAACATTGATCGGTGCGTCACTCAAGTTTGCATACTGTTTTTTAAAATGCATTACTTCACTGCATAAACGCAGATATAATTTGCACCCTTGTTTTTGACGGCTTGCTTGCAGGACTTGCATGAGGCCTCCTTTTCTTGTTTATTGAACAATTTTTCTTCTTACCCGAATGAAATTTTTCGGTTCGCAATGAATTTAAGGAAAAATCGGCTTGAGTCGAGACAACTAATCACCGTACCCTGAGAAGTTCAAATCTGAAGTGGTTCAGCGGTAATTAACTGGTAAAAATAAATTAGAACATTACTCGATCTCAATGTTCTCCAACGAAGACAGAAGGCTTTCTGATTCGTCTTCTGCTTTTTCACAGAGCGTTTATTTTTCACTAATTCTTCCCGAGCGCCTTCGTGGTTGAGCACCGTTCTCTAGATATTCAGCTCAATGTCTTCAGAAGGATGTACCTTGATACGTTCATTAATTTAATCGTCGTCTTTTCTTTTCCTTCAGTTTATTGTTGTGATAAACTAATTAAATAGTTTCATATTTTGAATGATGACTACTGATGATGCGAGCAACTGAGTGGCCTCAAAAGTCAACTCAACTTCTGGATACTATCCAAGTGTGGAAGAACTCCTTGTTGCGATGAACAATGATGTTGACTACAAGACTCTCACTGGGAAGCTCACAAAGGACTGGCTACATTGCTTGCTGAAAGACACTCTACTCCATTTAAAAGAAGCTAAGTCATATTCAAAAACACTGAATCTTGTTGATAGTAGAATGAACACTCTGAATGAAATTCTCGATGAACAAAAAATGGTTACCGAGGAAAAAAACAAAAGTTGACTGAGTTTAATATCAAACCAATGGAAACATACAAGACAAATGAGAGACAAATTGTTAAGCCAGCCATAAACGATAACAAATTTTTACAACTAAAAGTTTTTGGTATACCTGAAAACAACGAAAAGTTTTCTAATGAACGTCTGTTTGTTGAAGGACAAACAATCAATACAAAATCTAGCTAAGAAATGAGCGTTCAGTTAGCTATTGAAGATTGCTTTCGATTAGGAAAGTATCTACGAAGCACCGTCCAATTTTGGTGACGTGTCCGTCTATTTGGGATGCTAGGTTATTCTTAAGTAAAGCCATTGAAAGCAAGTTACATGGACGTAAGAAGATTTTAGTCATACCGGAGTTATCTGCGGCTGATGAAGAAACAGAGAAAAAGCTGTTAAAGAAAAGGTTCGAAATGATACAAAGTGGTTGCATCAAAAATAAGTTCAAGTTAAAGCTATTTTACGACAATCTAGAGGTAGCTCTTGATTGATTACAACTCTCATTCATTGCGATCAACGTTCGGGGCACTGCTTCTGCTAAGAAACGAATACAGTAGACTAATTTTTTATCTAAACATTCTCCGCAGATTGTTTGCCTCACAGAAACTTGGCTTGATTCTGATTTTGACTCGAAATTGACCTTCGATACTAACTACACTGAAGCAGCCATGGCTAACAGAGAGAAAGGTGCTCATGGTAGTGTTGCCATTCTTCAAAGCAACAATGTAATTAGCAATGCCAAAAATTGCTCCTCTGATAATTTTATTTGTGCTGATGAAGTTTATTTGTCCGCAACTTGTCCCATTCTTGTAGTATCTTTGTATATTCAACCTAAAACAAGCAATTATCCTCCACCATGGAAGCAAATATCTGAATCACTTGGAAGGTTGTTGCAATAACTCAATGGTAGAACAGTTATTACTGGCGATTTCAATGAGCTTACTGTTGACTGGGTCTCTTTCACATCAACATCTCATAATGATGTCGAAAGTTTCTTCGACCTTTTAATACAAAATAATTTTCTACAGATAGTTCAGGATGGCACACACGAGGGTGGTCACATGCTGGACTTAGTTTTTGCTAATTTGGACGACTTTTATCTACCATTAAACTACATTATAAAAAGTGATTTTAGTGACCATTTTGGCGTTAAAACTTGCATTGACCTACCAGAGCTCGAATACCAAAACCACTCTAGCTTTGAATTTATTTCTCGTGACTGCTATTCCTCTATCAGTCATATTCAGTCTTCTAGTTTGTTTTTCCTAGCATTAGATACAAAATCGCTGGATTTTGTACCCTTCTTTTTGAAATATCTGTATGATCTTCTTAGCAGTTATAAAACTAAGAAACGATCGAAAAGGAATAACTTACCATAGTTCTATTCGTCCCACACTATTCATGCTTTGAATAAACGCAACAACATGGTTAAAAATCATTGGAAGTTTCCTTCTGTGTTGGTGGAAGAACTTAGCAGAGATGTAGACGTGTCAATAGAACTTGACACTGCAGTTTATCTTGATCAATTTGCCTGAAATAAAACTGGCGCGTCAGGTTGTTTTCGTCTTATTAAGAGACTCAAGAGTGAGCACTTACCTACTGAAATGAGATCTCAAAGTACAACGCATAATGGGTACCGTCCATTGCGAATGCTTTTAAGGCTTATTTTATGACAGTCTATCAGCCTGCCGTTGGTTTTTTCGACGACTTGAACAACGGATCTTAAATGAGCTGTCATTTACGATTGACGATATTCGAGCCGCCTTATCTCAAGCTCCCCTCGGTAAAGGTTTTGACAAAATTCCAGGTGACTTTCTTCGGATGGCTACAGATAGTTTAACTTATCATGTCATGAAACTCTTTCAAAGCATTTCTGAAAATTCGACATATCCAAAATTATGGAAGAAAGCAATGATCATAACAACTTTTAAAACGCGCTCCAAATTTTGTATTCGGTCTTACCGTCCAATTACTAACTTAAGTAAATTATCCCAAAAGTTTGAAAGAATTATTTTTAATGGTCTATATCCTTTTGTCAGAAAGAGAATATCTCCTCGTCAATTCGGATTTATGAAAGGACGCTCAACAATAACTCAATTTATATTGTATCTTGGTGAAATTTACAAAGCTCATGACAAACATGCTGATGTATTTTGCCTGTATTAAGATTTCAGCAAAGCTTTTGATTGTGTTCAACACTCAATACTTTTAAACAAATTGAGAAGCTTTGGAATTGGTGGAAATTTATTACGTTTTCTAGTTTCCTATTTAACGAACAGAGAACAGTGTGTCAAGGTTGAAAGTTGTTTATCTTCATGGGCTTCCATTTCAAGCGGAGTTCCACAGGGTTCAATTTTGGGACCATTGCTTTTTCTAGTATTCATTAATGACCTACCTGCTGGTGTGTCAAGTTTTTACCTCTTTGGTGACGATGGGAAAGCATTGAATGATGATTTGCAGACTTTACAAAACGACGTGGAGTCTTATTTGAATTGGGCCACGAGAAACTCAATGATGTTTAATGTTTCCAAAACTCCGTTTTTATTGGTTGAAAAGACCAATGACCACTGCTCTTTAAATATTGGGGGTGAAGTAGTTCATCCCGTGAATACAGTCAAAGACTTAGGTATTTATGTTTCTGAAAACCTTAAATGGAACGTCCATATATTGAGAAGACTTGGCCCATGTTTCTCTCTTCTGACATCACTCAAAAGAAATCTACGTTTTGACTTACCTTTCCAAACCAAGTTAACAATGTACAAATCATTCCTTTTGTCAGCTCTCCTTTCCTGATCTGAGATTTGGTCTCCCTCCTGTGCTGAACTAACAAAATTTGAGAGTTTTCAAATCCAAAGTACTAAGTGGATTTGCTCAGGAAGCTCGTAATTACTGCCGATTTGCTGCAAGCTGCAGTTCAAAGATCTTACGATGCTAAATAGAATCTTGACGGGCGGATATGATTTAAGTGCGATGCAACTCATTCAAATTCAATACAATCAACGCTTGCGAAGCTCGTCCAAACCAATTTTGATTTTGAATAGAAGAAAGAAATCCATATGTGAAAAGAACTTTCTGTTTAGAGCTGTGAGATTGGAAAATTTAGTTCGAACTTGCACGAGTCTCAATTTCTTTATTGACTCCTGTCTTTTTAAAAGTAAACTTAAACTCTTTTACTTGCTTTTGTTAATGAAAAGTTTGATAATTATTATTTTAGGTGTTTATTCTGATTTCCTTTGATACATAATGCCTCATGAAGCAATTAAGTCTTTTACTACTACTACTACTTCACGATATCAATTTGTTTTCGACGCCCAGTATTCGGATATTGGTTCAGTGAAGATTTTCTTTAACGTTGATAGTTTTTTCCCGCTACAGATATACAACGGGGGTGATTTTTGCACTTCACTCCGTGAGCATTTGTACTAACTCGTTGATCGGACAGGCGTGGTTGTTATTATTATTATGGCTTTGTGAAAATTTCACGGGGAGTATAAGTCCCGGATTTATAACATAGAATTTGCACGACAGTTCTGGCACAGGCACAAAAAGATCCAACTACAGAAATTATTCTCAGTCCAGTTTTCATTGAAAAATTTCCACCAAACTTTATTGCTCGTGTGCTCGCTGCTAAAGTTTTGATCACGTCGTGCCAGATGTTGTTTTTGAGCGACACTGATGCTTTGGCAAATTCTGTAAAACTTTTGAGGAACCGTTTGCACTGGGGTTTAAATTAAGGCCACATATGGTGTAGCTTTTAGCTTTGTCCCATCAAACTTTCTAGAATACCTTGGGTGGGGGGGGGGGGGGGCTCTACCTATTAGATACATATAGTTGTGTAGGACCCATAGGGTGATTTATTGGAAAATCATACAGTCTTGCCACTAAAATGCACCCATTGGTGCCCTTCCACACAAGACTTTCATTTCAATCTATTTAAAAAGTTTACCACAATAATTAGGCTAAAACAACGAAGTTTTTGTACGTAAAAATATTATAGCGAAAATTCTGCCATTAACTCATTCATCCGACGCTAATCTAACACTTCAAAAATTCATAATTCAATCAATACACACAGCCGAAATGATTTTCCAAATTAGCTACTTGCGTTTGATCCGGATAAAAAAATGCGTCTAAATTTTGTCCGAAAATTGTCAGATTTTCTCGGATCTTTTACATGAAGTTGCCTGAAACTTTTACCTACTCCTGAAATTGACCTGAACCAAGAATTGCCTGAAGGGAGTTCAGTTAGGTTTAGCTATATTGAAGTGTTATACTATATTGAAAGTATACATTCAAAGAGTCCTAATATGGAAAAACAGCATTAACGTACGTTCGGTTTGTCATGTCCATTCCGGAAAGCTTAGCCCCGTCCATTTTCTCATTTTTGATACCACAAATATTTCCATAATCATCATATCCGTACACAAGACGTCTCCAATCCCCTTGCTGATACGAAACATATCCAATTGCAACCTATAGTAAAAAAAACATACATCATTGGTTTACCGGCCACGTGTAAGCAAAATTATCACATCTCAGGCTACTTACTGTTCCAGCCATGAACAGAATGAGAAGTATCAAAAACAGCACATCGGTGCATGATCGTTTAGTCGCTCGTTTGAAAGTTGCCCTGTCAATATGTCCCTGAAAGAATACATCATTCATGAGATTACCAGCAATAGCAAAACAGCAAGAATTTTCGAAACAACTTTGTTTTTTTTTTAAAAAAAAACAGATCCCAACTTACATCAGTGAAGCATTCACAGCAACAATCAAGGCAGCCCATCTTTTATTACATTAACTCTGAAAAATAAAGAAAGGGCACCAGCTATCTATAGCTAGAAAACTCAGGTTGACTGGTCGACCAGCCAACTCCCATGTATAAATATAAATCAGGAGGGCATATCAAAGAACGATAATAGAATAAAACAACCTGACGGAAAGAGTGAAGCACCAAGACAGTGTAATATCCGACCTAATTCACCTGACTGTCCCACCTAATTTCTCTTTATTATTTTAATATGATTTTAGCTGAACTCCAATTTGTCCTGTTTTATTGATGTTGATAATATATAATTTTTCTAATTACGACAACGATGATATTAGGTGCTTTACTACAAGTCAATTTAGCAACTAAGATCGAAAGAAAAAATATTTCCTAGACTAAGAAGACGAACGCAGTGGCAATCAGTTTCAATTATCAACAACAACTCGAGAAAACTCCTTATTTCTACTCACTTGGTCGGATGCGCTCTTTTAACACAAGGAATTTTCTCTCTTCACCAACGAGTAAAAGTTAGCCCCAAGCGAGTAAATTATCACCTGTGAAAACTGATTTCCTGCGACTGATTCCGCTGTTACTTCTACAACTGACGCCCACAAAATTTGGAGGAAATTGGTGGAAATTAGTGATTTGTTAACCCAAATCTTGTGTTTTGTGTATTTATCTCGAGATTAATTCAATTCTTGAGTTCTCGAGTAAAAGTGCTTTTAATTTGCGTCTTACTACCAACAAATTTGTTAAAGTTATCAAAATTTTAACTTTTTTAAAAAATCTCTATCGCCAGTGTAATATCCGTGGAACCTGTACGCTTACAGTTTGGGTTGGGTGTTTTTGTTAAGCACTTTAAAGCTCGTTATTTCTGATGAAAATTTTTTAAATCTAAGAGTTTAATTTAATTATGAAGATGTAATATTCAAACGTTTAATACAGAGTTAGAATTTTTGATTGGATTACAAGAAGTTTCAAACGCTGAGAAGATGAAAAGCTATATAGATAAAGGCAGCTCAATTATATAAAGTTCAGTTTTTATTATGGTCTTTGGTTTCGGTCCTATCAATGGTTGATTATTCGTAGGGTAATTTTACCCATTTTTTAAAATCTGTTTTGGATTTTCTCATAGTTATTTTCTACCGCACGGGTCCCTGTTGGTTAAACTAACAGATAACAGGTTTCACTACCTAACGAATCCCGTCAAGAACAAACATTCGTTGACATCTCCCGTCAAGGTGAAATTCCATGATGATTCCCATCAATATTTATGGTGCTTTGTTTATATTGTAAAAATCCGGGTAACCATCTCTTTTTGTTCTCCCATTTATTGTAAAAATTTCGAATAGTGCGTTCAATATGTATTTTATGAGTAACGAATAGTAACGTTCGATATGTATTAAGTTCATACATTAAGTTCTATGCTTTACTAAACTTCCTCCCTCTTAGTAAATTGAATGTTCCACTTACTCACAAGCAAGAGTTTCAAAGGTCCGTTTTCGATCTCTTATATTCCTTTGCTTTTTCAGTCCCGTAATTGCCAAAAAAATTACGAGCATCCTCGTCTTCCAAAGTTTATTTGCCCGAAGATTAATTTTGAATAGGTCCTCCCGACAATCCTTGTCCGGATGACAGAGCAGTGACAACATTTTGAAATGTTTCTGGATAGTGCTGGTTGTGGCCCCCTGTGGCAGTAATAGAAGCTCATAAAAATTTGGAGGTCACCTGAACGGTCTCTGCAAGTTGATTGCCTCCAGCTTCCTCTAGATGACCTTCTATGATGTCTAATCTGTTCTTAACCTACTCCTTAGCTTTTTGATATCCATCATCATTCTCCAACTCCCGAACTAAACACTCCCGCTCATCCATCAGTGCAATACATTCTCTTGTGTTTGTTTCGGCTGCATTCGTAACCTCCTCCAAATCTTTCTTCAAAATTTCAACTTTCCTCCTGCAGGACTCCCGGTGATTCCCAGCGTATTAAAGCAGTCGTTTGGTCTCAATCAATTGGTCACTTAACTTTTGACCTTCAAGTTTCAACTGCCCGAGCTCCTCTTCGAGCCGAATTCCCAGCCGGCAGTTCCCATTTTTTCGCTGTTGTCAATCTTCTTTTGCTGTTCCTTGATTCTCGGATGCATCTCATTTAACTCCATAACTCTAATTGCGGCTCTATACACTATATTGGGCGGTTGGAGCTGTGTCAATGGCAACACGTATCGTTTTGTTGAAGTTACTTCAACAATCCGATAATACACTTGGTGCCTGACTATCGATCTGACCTTGAACAACTCGAGTACATAGTAGCAATAATCGCCATGGTACAAGTAGATAACAGCAATGGTACAGATTTAGCATTTTTAGCTTTTATAACTACAATGTTTGTATTACCATCACATCGTTCAACTGTCCTTTTTTGACAATTTTTGTTCATTAGGACGTTGTTTTAGACGATAAAAATAACCTAGTTCCCCCATTGGACTAATGGGTTGCAGTTCAATTGCAGTATTGGTGCCACTGCGTATTATTTCGACTGGAAAAAAACACAAGCACCGAACAAATTATGACTTTAGATCCAACAAAAGTAGTCATCAAATTGATGGTTATCTTCCTGGCCACATACCAGATTTGTTTCAATTCATTACCCAAGTATTCAAAAATTAGCAATTCAAGCCACTGGTGATTGTACTTCAAGTCCATGTTGAAATACTCTAAAGTCTCATGTTCATATAAGCCTCCTTGACCCGCGAAAACTTCTCTTCATGTTATCGTTTTTCTCGAATTCCTTAAACTTTGGGACGTCTTGCTGAGCTCCAGCTCTCTTTTTTTTATTGAAAAACCCTTCAATTGCTGCACAAGTTGACCAATTGACGTTAACTCTGTAATTAGGCATATCATTGGGTTTATCAATCAGTTGTATTCGCCGGCCATATGTTATTCATGACCCATTCTGCAATTTCAAAAAGCGTTCGGGTACATGGGGTTGCAACTAATTAGTCTGAAACGTCTAAAGAATACCCTAGAAAGAGGCTCCATGTATCTAATTCCTTCTGAACTGCTGTCAGAAGACACCCTAATTGGTGCTTCCTCTGTACAAAACTTGTTTTCGACAACAAGTACAATAATTTAGCTCACATCTGGACATAAAGTATTCCTTCCGCTCTTTCTGTGTGTATACCCAGAGCGTTTCGATGATTAAGAAGAATTTCGTGTGAGTTTCTGTTAACTTGTGTCGTTAAAATCACAGCCCTGTGCAGTTTTTCTATGTGACATTTTAATAACTCTATTTGATTCAGATTTTCAAACATGAAAATTTATTTTTTCTATTTGTTTCAGGTTTTCAAACATGCCTTGAAAATCCCACACAAGAAGTTGGTCAAGTTTTTTGTCACTGAGATCTGTCCCAGATATATCTGTTGCAGAAAAATTTTGTTCTATGGCGTCAACGTTTCGTATGTGTAAAACAAAGTTCTGTGTTTTTTTTCGAAAAGCTGAAAATTGTCTATCTGTTTTGTCCTGTTTTTCAACTGAACAACTAAATTTCTTTTTCTGTCTAATTTGCTCATCAAGTATTTTTTAATTCCAGCGCGGACTATTTTTGCTGTTACCGAGTCTGAAAATTGAGCTATCGTTAAGATATTTGGTTTTTTGTCCTGGTCGAACAATTATTGTACTGAATCTAATTCAAATGTGTCTCCTTGATATAACAAGGTCTGCTCCTGTTTCAAAGGGTCTTTAAAATACAACCATGGTCCTTCATTTGCTTCCCTACTTTCAATGAACAAAGTCCCCAAGAAAATTTCAGCATTTATCATCATGTTACTTTTCTGTGTTTCATCTTTTGGATTGATGCAATCCACAGGGTAGTCATAACTCCTTCATTTGTCGTCTCCGCCTTTCATGAATGTTTTTGATACCTTCTGAACAAACTCTGCATCGATTAACATTTCAATCCAGCGTCTTTAATTCGTCCAAGTACGAGATATAGACGGTTGAGATGCTCCTCAAAGGATCTACTGAAGATGATTATGTCATCCAGCTATACTACAACCACTTCATAAGAGAGTCCCGCTTGATCAAATTCATTAAATTTTGGAAAGCTCCTGGCGCTGACGCCAAAAACATAGGTAGTCTTTTCCACTTGTAGAGTCCCATTGAAGTTACAAACGCTGTTATGTTCTGCGCTTCTTCATCCAGCGCCATCTGAAAACATCCCGATGTCAGGTCGATATTGGAAAGGAAACAATTTCCGTCTAGAGAGTCAAAAACGTCGTTGGTTCTTGGTAGCGCCAAACTGGTTTTCTCGATTTGTTTATTCATACCGCTGTAATCTACAACTAGTCTGCAGCTGCCATCTTTGATTTTCATCAATATTGATGTTTCTGCCCAATACGAATGTGTTGGTTCAATAATTTTGCATCTCTAGGTCTTTTGCATCAATATTTCTGTGTTTCACCTTTTGGATTGATGCAATCCACCGGGTAGATATAATTCCTTCATTTCTCATTTCCACCTTTAATGAATGTTTTTGATACCTTCTGAAAAAACACTGCGTCGTTTAACGTTCAACTCATTAAGGACTTCTTTAGGAGCATTGCATTTAAAGTCACCAAGACCCGGTAACCGCGCTTTGTGTCCCTGCCATAGATTTTGGCAGACTAATTCTTTTATTGGGTAAAAGGTTAGAATTATTTGCGATTTTTCGTTATGTAGGGTGAGTTTTCATTCCAACCACTTTTTTTCAGCACAGTTACCGTACATGTAGCCCTCAACATGCGATATTTTAGTTTACTCGTGCTGCTCTCGGCGTACGAGAGAATTAATAAATACTAACGCAAAGAACAATAGCAGATGCACAAAGATACATGCGCCCAAAGTAGCCACACAGCAGAGGCGGGATAGCCTGGTGGCAACATCCGAAAGGAGTGTAGGCAAAAAAATTCCAAATTGAAAACGGATTCTGCCTAGCAAAATGTCACCGAACAATGATAGAAAACAAGAATTGCATCGGGAATAACAAAACCACGAAAACTCAAAGACTATTTTTTATTCAAGGATAATGATTCAGATAAAAAATTTGAGGTGATACGACAAATCGCAGTGGGCGCGGAACCCACATTAGAACGTGCAGCTGAACTGGAAACTTCTCCAATTGGTTTGCATATTAGGTTTTTCACAATCCTTAGAGATTGTGGGGTACGATTTTGAGAACATTCTGCAAGCGCAAAAATTCGCCATGACGGAACGGACGAAATGCGAAACGTCACATATAAATACATATAAATGAGGAGCAAGTAAACTAGGAGGACTCATCTACTCCCACCCATTGGTGTTTCAAACAATTCTTCTTTGACCGTTTCATTGTGAGTTTCAGCACTAGGGTTAATTTGACGATTTTTCCCTTCAAAATTAACTTCTCTTCTTTCTCTGTTATTCGATTTTTGAGTGGCTACTTCAATTTCCACGAAATCTTTGTCTTCCGTAAAGTAATTTTGGTGGTGTTCTCGGCTCAATCTCTGCGTTCTTAAGTCATTTTTATCAGTCGTAGCACTTCTACTGTTAAAACGTTTGAGTCGATCGTTGTGAACCTTTTGTTGTTTTTTCGTTTTCACATCTTCATTAACAAAGTTTTGATCGTTGATTATTTCACGCATTACCTGCGGCCCACTCTAAAAGGATTTAAATTTCTTTGTCTGGCCAGTTCTTATTGTGGGGTTGAAAACCGCTACTAAATACTCTACTTCAAATTGTGGTTCAATTGTGCTACAGTCATAGTAGGTTTTTTTCTTTCTGGCTCCAAATCAGTGCTTTCCCGTACCAGTTCATGGCACGTTTGTAGTTCGTCTTTCAAGCAGCCAAGGTAACCACTCAAGGTTGGGAAGATTTTGGTTTGTACTGTTTGATACATGCAATCAATCGGCAGCGCGCATGATTGTCGTAAAAAGGGTTTGTAATTGGTAATAGAGTGAATTGATGATCTGTACGCCATCATTACTAGCAGAAAGTAGTCGCCCCAGATGCTATAACGTTCACCCACATATTTTGCAAGACTCTCTTTGTTTGTGTCATTGGTGCGCTCTATCATTGCGTTTCCTTGAGGATGATAAGCTGTTGTTGATGTCCTGTTAATTTCTAGCTCTTTACACATGTTCTTGAAAAAACTCGACATAAAGTTACTGCCCTTGTCGCTGCGCAGATATGCCGGAAAAACAAAACTTTAAACCCATACGTTTAGAAGGGCCTTAGTTACTGTTGAAGCTTCTTGGTTGCTCATGGGAATTGCTTCATACCCTTTTGTAAACTGATCTCCAATTAACAGAAGGTATTTGTTTCGACTTGACTTAGGTAAAGGTCCCATAATGTCCAAGGCGACTTGTCAAAACGGATGACATGGTTTCCACGTTGTCAAGTTGTGTAAGTGTTCCTGGTGTGGAGACTTCTTTTGACAGAATACTTCGCAAGAACTTACCCACTCGTGAACATCTTTTCTCATCCCAGGCCAGTATAATTCTTCTCGAACTCAATCAAATGTCTTAGCCATACCAAAATGTCCGAAATGTTCACGAACGAAAGGTAGAATTTCTCTTTAAAGTAATCTCTGAATGACTATTGGTTTTAAGTTGTCAAATTTGTCAAAACGTTTCTGTCTCTTAAATAGGTCATTTTCAATTCGTAAGTTTTTGAAATCAGTCAAAAGATTCCACAGTGACCTAGAGGCTCCAGTCATGTTTTGTCTTTGAAAGCGTTTCGAATTCTCAATCCAGTTTTTTAGTATAATGAGGTCGGCTGCATTTTTCTGATGTTCAACTAGTTGTTCAACCGATTTTCCTAGTCCAATGGACCAGATATTTTTGCCTTCCGTATTTACTTTGTTCACTAGATTGCAATCTTTGACGTGGTCTTCAGTATGTGAAACTCTCGACAGACAGTATTCGTGTGGGATCTTTTTTCCTGCTTTGTGTTTGATCTAAAAATCAAACTGTCCGAGCTTTGCTATCAATCTGGCGAATAATCCGTCTGGTTCCTTAAAACTATATAACCACGTGAGGGTCCTATGGTCGGTAACAATTAAAAACTTCCCAGAAGATAATTTCTGAAATGTTGAGTGAAATAAACTATTGCAAAAAATTCCTGGTTTGTCGCCGAATAGTTTTGTTTGACTTTTGCTCAGCAGTTTGCTTGTTTTTGCAATAACCCTCTAACCGCATTGTTTTCTTTGGGAAATATTTGCACCAATGCCAAACAGAGAGGCGTCGGTGGTTAACGTATAGGGATCCGTGTCTTACGCATAACCCGAAATTGGTGCTTTCTGTAGTGCTTGTTTTAGTTGTTCAATTGCTGATTCACAATCTTTGCTCCCAGAAAAACGTTCTTTTTTAATTAACAGCCTATAATGCAGCTCTGCTATTTTTCCAAAATCTTGTATAAATCATCTTTAAAAACCAACTAGTTCTAATATAGCTCTCATTTATTTTATTGTTTGTTACTGACTGTCGCTACCTTCTCTGGATTTTCTTCTAAGCCTTTATTTGTTCCATTTGTTCCACAATGTGTCCCATGAAATGAACTTTGCCTGAAAAACCTACATTTTGAGCCTTTTATTTTCAATCCAGCGCCTTTAAGTCGTCCAAGTACGAGATATAGACGGTTGAGATGCTCCTCAAAGAATCTACCGAAGATGATTATGTCATCCAGTTATACCCTAGCCACTTCATATGAGAGTCCCGCCATGATCAACTCTATTAAATTTTCGAAAGCTCCTGGCGCTGACGCCAAACCCATGGGTAGTCTCTTCCTTTTGTGGAGTCCCATTGGCGTTAAAAAGGCTGTCATGTTTTGCGATTCTTCATCCAGCGCCATTCGAAAACATCGCGATGTCAAATCGATATTGGAAAAGTAACAATTTCCGTCTAGAGAGTCAATAACGTCGTTTATTCTTTCTACGGGCAAACTGGTTTTCTCGATTTGTTTGTTCATACCACTGTAAACTACAGCTGAAATCTTTGTTTTGCATCAAAATTGACGGTTCTGCCCAATACGAATGGGTTTTTTCAATAACTTTGCATCCTCTAGAGCTTTGACAATTTTTTTCATTGCTTTTCTTTTATCAAAACTAATACTGCGATAACTTTTTCTAAACGGCTGTGCATCTTCGTTGAGTTTATTTTAGTGTTTAGTTTAGTTACAGTATCCTAAGTCATTCGGGTGTCGGGAGAAAACTTGTTGATGTCTCATCAACAATTCCTGCGCATTTTCTTTCTGCTGGTAAATTAGATTAGAACCTTCCAAATTTGCGTGTTTTCCCATTTGAAAAGTTTCCAATGTTTTCGGTTTATTTTGATTTATGAAAACTATATTCATAACTAAATTCTGTTTGTTTTCAAGATGGCATCTTATTTTCGTGCTTCTATACACGGTTACTGGTACGTCCTTTAGTTTTAAGACTTTTATCAAACTAGAACAATCTTTAATTGATATCATACAGGCGGCAAAAAGCAAACCAATCTTTAGTTCAAAATCTTCAATTGCTTCCACTACTCCTTCCACTCCCGGAATTTCTTCTTTGTATTCATCAGCTAATCCAATTCTAATCAGACTTTCATTTTACACTGTATATAAGTTTTTTATCCCGCAATTGCAAAAATCTGAGAACCTTGCGTTTTCTCTCTGGTAAGCGGTAATGAAAATTTAATGTGACTGCTATATATTTTCTCTTCGCGTAAGTTCATTACACATTTATTGGTTTTCAGGGAATCAGTTCCCAGCAGACATTATATACCTTCGTCTGCCGTTATAACACATTCTTTTTCAATCTCCGAAAGTCTTGGTTGCAACCGAACCAACAGCGTTACTCTTCCTGTTATTTTGACGGTTGGGTTATTGGCTGTTAACACTCGTTTTGTGTATAATTGCACTATTACCGGTTCTGCGTTCTTAAGTCATTTTTATCAGTCGTAGCACTTCTACTGTTAAAACGTTTGAGTCGATCGTAGTGAACCTTTTGTTGTTTTTTCGTTTTCACATCTTCATTAACAAAGTTTTGATCGTTGATTATTTCACGCATTACCTGCGGCCCACTATAAAAGGATTTAAATTTCTTTGTCTGGCCAGTTCTCATTGTGGGGTTGAAAACCGCTACTAAATACTCTACTTCAAATTGTGGTTCAATTGTGCTACAGTCATAGTAGGTTTTTTCTTTCTGGCTCCACATCAGTGCTTTCCCGTACCAGTTCATGGCACGTTTGTAGTTCGTCTTTCAAGCAGCCAAGGTAACCACTCAAGGTTGGGAAGATTTTGGTTTGTACTGTTTGATACATGCAATCAATCGGCAGCGCGCATGATTGTCGTAAAAAGGGTTTGTAATTGGTAATAGAGTGAATTGATGATCTGTACGCCATCATTACTAGCAGAAAGTAGTCGCCCCAGATGCTATAACGTTCACCCACATATTTTGCAAGACTCTCTTTGTTTGTGTCATTGGTGCGCTCTATCATTGCGTTTCCTTGAGGATGATAAGCTGTTGTTGATGTCCTGTTAATTTCTAGCTCTTTACACATGTTCTTGAAAAAACTCGACATAAAGTTACTGCCCTTGTCGCTGCGCAGATATGCCGGAAAAACAAAACTTTAAACCCATACGTTTAGAAGGGCCTTAGTTACTGTTGAAGCTTCTTGGTTGCTCATGGGAATTGCTTCATACCCTTTTGTAAACTGATCTCCAATTAACAGAAGGTATTTGTTTCGACTTGACTTAGGTAAAGGTCCCATAATGTCCAAGGCGACTTGTCAAAACGGATGACATGGTTTCCACGTTGTCAAGTTGTGTAAGTGTTCCTGGTGTGGAGACTTCTTTTGACAGAATACTTCGCAAGAACTTACCCACTCGTGAACATCTTTTCTCATCCCAGGCCAGTATAATTCTTCTCGAACTCAATCAAATGTCTTAGCCATACCAAAATGTCCGAAATGTTCACGAACGAAAGGTAGAATTTCTCTTTAAAGTGATCTCTGAATGACTATTGGTTTTAAGTTGTTAAATTTGTCAAAACGTTTCTGTCTCTTAAATAGGTCATTTTCAATTCGTAAGTTTTTGAAATCAGTCAAAAGATTCCACAGTGACCTAGAGGCTCCAGTCATGTTTTGTCTTTGAAAGCGTTTCGAATTCTCAATCCAGTTTTTTAGTATAATGAGGTCGGCTGCATTTTTCTGATGTTCAACTAGTTGTTCAACCGATTTTCCTAGTCCAATGGACCAGATATTTTTGCCTTCCGTATTTACTTTGTTCACTAGATTGCAATCTTTGACGTGGTCTTCAGTATGTGAAACTCTCGACAGACAGTATTCGTGTGGGATCTTTTTTCCCGCTTTGTGTTTGATCTAAAAATCAAACTGTCCGAGCTTTGCTATCAATCTGGCGAATAATCCGTCTGGTTCCTTAAAACTATATAACCACGTGAGGGTCCTATGGTCGGTAACAATTAAAAACTTCCCAGAAGATAATTTCTGAAATGTTGAGTGAAATAAACTGTTGCAAAAAATTCCTGGTTTGTCGCCGAATAGTTTTGTTTGACTTTTGCTCAGCAGTTTGCTTGTTTTTGCAATAACCCTCTAACCGCATTGTTTTCTTTGGGAAATATTTGCACCAATGCCAAACAGAGAGGCGTCGGTGGTTAACGTATAGGGATCCGTGTCTTACGCATAACCCGAAATTGGTGCTTTCTGTAGTGCTTGTTTTAGTTGTTCAATTGCTGATTCACAATCTTTGCTCCCAGAAAAACGTTCTTTTTTAATTAACAGCCTATAATGCAGCTCTGCTATTTTTCCAAAATCTTGTATAAATCATCTTTAAAAACCAACTAGTTCTAATATAGCTCTCATTTATTTTATTGTTTGTTACTGACTGTCGCTACCTTCTCTGGATTTTCTTCTAAGCCTTTATTTGTTCCATTTGTTCCACAATGTGTCCCATGAAATGAACTTTGCCTGAAAAACCTACATTTTGAGTCTTTTATTTTCAATCCAGCGCCTTTAAGTCGTCCAAGTACGAGATCTAGACGGTTGAGATGCTCCTCAAAGAATTTACCGAAGATGATTATGTCATCCAGTTATACCCTAGCCACTTCATATGAGAGTCCCGCCATGATCAATTCTATTAAATTTTGGAAAGCTCCTGGCGCTGACGCCAAACCCATGGGTAGTCTCTTCCTTTTGTGGAGTCCCATTGGCGTTAAAAAGGCTGTCATGTTTTGCGATTCTTCATCCAGCGCCATTTGAAAACATCGCGATGTCAAATCGATATTGGAAAAGTAACAATTTCCGTCTAGAGAGTCAATAACGTCGTTTATTCTTTCTACGGGCAAACTGGTTTTCTCGATTTGTTTGTTCATACCACTGTAAACTACAGCTGAAATCTTTGTTTTGCATCAAAATTGACGGTTCTGCCCAATACGAATGGGTTTTTTCAATAACTTTGCATCCTCTAGAGCTTTGACAATTTTTTTCATTGCTTTTCTTTTATCAAAACTAATACTGCGATAACTTTTTCTAAACGGCTGTGCATCTTCGTTGAGTTTATTTTAGTGTTTAGTTTAGTTACAGTATCCTAAGTCATTCGGGTGTCGGGAGAAAACTTGTTGATGTCTCATCAACAATTCCTGCGCATTTTCTTTCTGCTGGTAAATTAGATTAGAACCTTCCAAATTTGCGTGTTTTCCCATTTGAAAAGTTTCCAATGTTTTCGGTTTATTTTGATTTATGAAAACTATATTCACAACTAAATTCTGTTTGTTTTCAAGATGGCATCTTATTTTCGTGCTTCTATACACGGTTACTGGTACGTCCTTTAGTTTTAAGACTTTTATCAAACTAGAACAATCTTTAATTGATATCATACAGGCGGCAAAAAGCAAACCAATGTTTAGTTCAAAATCTTCAATTGCTTCCACTACTCCTTCCACTCCCGGAATTTCTTCTTTGTTTTCATCAGCTAATCCAATTCTAATCAGACTTTCATTTTACACTGTATATAAGTTTTTTATCCCGCAATTGCAAAAATCTGAGAACCTTGCGTTTTCTCTCTGGTAAGCGGTAATGAAAATTTAATGTGACTGCTATATATTTTCTCTTCGCGTAAGTTCATTACACATTTATTGGTTTTCAGGGAATCAGTTCCCAGCAGACATTATATACCTTCGTCTGCCGTTATAACACATTCTTTTTCAATCTCCGAAAGTCTTGGTTGCAACCGAACCAACAGCGTTACTCTTCCTGTTATTTTGACGGTTGGGTTATTGGCTGTTAACACTCGTTTTGTGTATAATTGCACTATTACCGGTTCGCCTAAATTTTCGTGTAAGGACCAGCTCAAAAGCGATACACTAATTCCACTGTCCATTAATCCATTACATCTGTTCCCATGAACTATGGTTTCTGCGTTTAGACATTTAATTGTGTTTGTCTAACAAGCTTGAAAGACATTACAGTTCTGCTCGGTGGTTTTCTTTTTGGAAGGGCAGTTCTTTTCAAGTGTTGTGAACTTTCACATAGGAAAAAATTTCGACATTTCCTCAAAATAGGTCCTTCCTGTCTGCAGGTTCTGCACTTGAAACCCTGCCTGTTGTTCCTCCTGGACGGTTCATCTCTTCCGAAAGATCTGTGTTGGTGACTAGGTCCTGGTGTTGGAATCGCCGCCGATTGTTGAACCCACGATCCTGTTGCTGTCCTCTATCACGTCTGTCGTCACCCTACCGTCCTTGGGAACTACTTCGTTCTCCAGATTGGTTTCGACGGTTTTTTCGCTGTTTGTCATCTACTGACAATTGGTTCTCAAGCTTGGTTAGGGCCTCCACTAAGTATTTCGTTTCATCCCGTCTTATTACCGCAACTGTCGGTGTTTGCTCGTCCTCTTCTATTCTTGTTAAGGCTTCCAGATGCAGTACTCGTTCCAAAACTGTTTCAATTTCCGTATCCATGTCGTTGAATTGGTTTCTGAGATCTTACCTCACCTGACTATGGTTGATTCCTTCTATGAATTCTCTCAGAACCAAATGATCTCTAATGTCCTGCGACTTCGTTGTTTAGATTTTCAGAACCAACTGCTTTTAATCTCCCTGATATGAGAGTCCCGCCTTGATCAATTCCATTAAATTTTGGAATACTCCTGGCGCTGACGCCAAACCCATGTGTAGTGTCTTCCACTCGTAGAGTCCCATTGGAGAAACAAAAGCTGTCACGTTCTGCGACTCTTCATCCAGTGCCATTTGAAAACATCCCGATGTCAAATCGATATTTGAAAAGTAACAATTTCCGTCTAGAGAGTCAATAACGTCGTTTATTCTTGGTCGCGGCAAACTGCTTTTCTCGATTTGTTTCTTCATACCGCTGTAATCTAAAACTAGTCTGCAGCTGCCATCTTCGTTTTACATCAATATTGATGGTGCTGCCCAATACGAATGGGTTGGCTCCATAATTTTGCATCCTCCAGATCATTGACAATTTTCTTCATTGCTTTTCTTTTATCAAAGCTAAACTACTTCGCTCTCTAGATTGGTTTCGACGGTTTTCTCGCTGCTTGTTATCTACTGACAATTGGTTCTCAAGCTTGGTTAGGGCCTCCACTAAATCTTTCATCCCGTCTTATTACCGCAACGTTAGGCGTTTGCTCTTCCTCTTCTATTCCTGTTATGGCTTCCAGATGCAGTGCTCGTTCCAAACCTGTTTCAATTTCCAAATCCTTGTCGCTGAGTTGGTTTCTGAGATCTAACCTCACCTGACTATGGTTGATTCCTTCTATGAATTCTCTCAGAACCAAATGATCTCTAATGTCCTGCGACTCTGTTGTATAGGCTTTCAACGCCAACTGCTTTAAATCTCCCAGAAAATCTGTCAGTTTTCCCGTGGTTGCTCTACGCGGCGAGCTAGCCATCCCCAGAAATCCCCAGAAAACGACCAGTTTTTCGCAATGGTGTTCTCAAAAAACTTTAACGCATTCATCATAATTTTCCCTTGTAGCTTGCGGTAGAGTGCGATAGAATTCTAGGGCAGATTTTTATAGCCTAAGTGCATAGTAGTGCGGCCGTTCATCAACTTCGCGGGCCGGATCTCCTTCAGTTCTTTTCCACTTTTGTTTTTCCTGCGACTGATGCCGCTGTGTAAAATTTATTGTAAAATTTTTGATTAGTGTGTTCAATATGTATTTTACGACTATGTCATACAATAAGTTCTATGATTTTGCTACAACAACAGCACCGCTATCATATCTGTAGTAGTAGTAGTAGTAGTAGTAGTAGTAGTAGTAGTAGTAGTAGTAGTAGTAGTAGTAGTAGTAGTAGTAGTAGTAGTAGTAGTAGTAGTAGTAGTAGTAGTAGTAGTAGTAGTAGTAGTAGTAGTGGGGGACAAAATCCAACCTCACCTCCACGTGGTGTCCCCTGGGGGTAGGTCATGTGCTGCGGCTCTACGCTCACATGGTCGAGCTAACGAGGCACTGGTCTTCTAGTTTGTGGCGCAACTAGTCGTATCTCAGCCTTCAAACACCAAAGCAATGAGTACAATCAACCATGGCCCCGAGTCCCGGGTAAGGGGTGCTAAGAATCTCCCGAGGAACCAACTCAGAATTGCAACTTTAAACGTCAGAACACTGACCCAAGCCGGATCTCTAGAGGCTTTGAAAATGGATCTGGCGCGATACAAGTTGGATATTCTGGGAGTGCAGGAGACGAGATTGCAGGAGCAAGAAATTGATCTCGGAGACCACAAGCTCTACCTGTCTGACTCGTGGTTGTCTGGTGTAAAGTCGAGACAAGGAGGAGTGGGCGTTGCTGTAAAGAAGTCATTGATAAACAGCATCGTAGAACAAGTGGCTCTAAGTGAACGTATTTGCTACGTCAAGTTCGCGGCTCAGAGGAGAGCCAATCTAGCTGTTGTTGTCTGCTACGCACCTACGAATGAAGCTAGTCTCCAAGAGAAGGATTTGTTTTGGAGTCAACTTTCAGACCTAGTTTCCAGTTTCAAACATAGGGAGCGTATTTGTGTCATCGGTGACCTCAATGCAGAGCCTGGACACCAGTTGAATGACACCATGAGCTGCAGAGGCCCGTTTGGAATGGGTGAAGAAAATGAAAACTCTGAAAAGTTGTTATCATTTTGCACTTCACACAAATTGCTCGTAGGTGGTACATGGTTCCAGCATCGACAAGTGCATCGGTACACCTACAACCCTCCCGATCCGAGTTGTCGAAAAAAGATGCTGGATCACATTCTGTTTGCAGAGAGATATAGAGGATGTCTGACGAATGTGAGGACCAGAAGAGGGAAAACCACAATTACCGATCATGAACTGGTCATTGCGGAAGTATCTATGAAACTTTTGTCTAAAAAGCCATGTTTCACGCCCAGAATCAGTTCTGCAAAGCTGCAAGATGAAACAACGCGTGACTTATTTACGCAGGAGGTCAAGTTACATCTTGATAAGAGCGGCGATTTCGAGAATACAGAGCAGTCTTGGGACAATTTTCGAAAAGCCCTGAACCAAGCAGCAGTGAAATGCCTCCTTCCGGACAAGCGAGTGAACAAACCTTGGATTTCTCCAGATTCTCTGGAACTTATCCGGAAACGAGCCGATCTACAGTTAAAGAAACACAGCAGCGCGGAGGCGCTGTTAGAGTTCACAAACTGCTGTAAGGAAGTCAGAAAAGCTCTACGTGCAGACAAACGGGCATGGCTTGAACGCAAAGGCCAAGAAGTGCAGAGCTTCGCGGACAGAGGCAACTTAAAGGAGGTTTTTGGGGCATCACAGCAGATTTGTCGAAACTGGAGGCCCCAGTTGACCAAATTAGTTTCAAGCACTGGCGTCAACTTACGGACGAAAGAGGAACGACTTGAACGCTGGACGGAACATTTTAGTCAACTCCTGAATCCCTCAACATTCAGTTGCAGTACGAGATTGGATCCCGAAGAAGCAGCTGAAAGAATGTCGTCGACAAGTCAAAGTTTGAGCAACTAGAGGCGAGCCTCACCTGTGACAAGTGTGAAAAGAAGTTCAAAACAGTCAATGGCCGAAAAGTTCACCAATCGAGATACTGTGGCAAACCTAAAGCAGCTGCCACACGCGTGTTTTCCTGCAAAGTACAAGATGTTATCGGAAACGAATTTGAAAACATAGAAGCGTTCAAGTATCTCGGATCATATGTCAGCCTCAAGCATGGAGACCTCCAGGAAGTCAATTGCAAACTTGCAGAAGGTAGACAACGGTTTGCTAACTTCCAAAATCTCTGGAAGAGCAAGCAGCTCAGCGTGCACCTCAAGTGCAATTTGTACAAAGCACTCGTTTTATCAGCCGTGCTGTACAGCTCAGAGACTTGGACTCTTTCGAAATTAATGGAGAGAAAACTTGAGAGTTTCCACTGTGGTTGTCTTCGGAGAATTCTACGTGTGTCATATCTGGAGAAAGCAACGAACGATGAAATTATGTCAAGATCGCGAATGCCCCAACTATCCACGATGATCATGCTCAAACGGATAAAATGGTACGGTCACATCCAGAGAATGGAACCAGGAAGATTAGCCCGCAGTGCCTTCGATTGGGACCCGCCCGATCAATGCGCCCATGCCAGACGCGCTCCTGGGGGGCAACGGAAAACGTGGATGAGTCAAATCGAAGGAGACTGTGTACGAAACAAAGTATCGTTCACCAGATTGCAGGAGAAAGCAGCAACCGGGTCAAAGAATGCCTTCAACAATTTCGTCTTACAGCACTTCACAGAATAACCAAACAAATAACTCTTCTTGTTTTGTTTGTATTTGTATTTGTATTTGTTGCCAACCGTGCCTTTATTTCATATTTGGAATTAAAGTGTTGAAACAGTAGTAGTAGTAGTAGTAGTAGTAGTAGTAGTAGTAGTAGTAGTAGTAGTAGTTCTTCGCACCCCTTAGTTCTTCGAGTCCCGGGTAAGGGGTGCGAAGAATCTCCCGTGGAATAGAAATCTCAGAATTGGAACCCTCAATGTCAGGACACTGGCTCAATCAGGTTCACTAGAAAGCCTGAAAATGGACCTAAAGAAGTACAAGTTGGACGTTCTGGGAGTGCAGGAAACGAGACTGGAGGAGCAGGGAATAGATCTTGGCGACCACAAGCTCTTCCTCACTGACTCCTGGCTATCGACTGCACAAGCGAGACAAGGAGGAGTTGGTATTGCAGTGACGAAAAGACTTGCCGGTAGCATAATTGAGCAAGTTGCTGTTAGTGAGCGAATGGCTTATGTGAAATTTGCAGCTCAGAGACGAGCTAACCTTGTTGTGATTGTGTGTTATGCGCCCACAAATGAAGCTGACGACTTAGCAAAAAACAATTTTTGGAATCAGTTGAGCAGCTTGGTATCCAGCTTCAAACAAAGGGAGAGAGTCTGCCTCATCGGAGAATTCAAGGCGGAACCTGGTCAACAATCTGATGTCAACATGCCTTGCCGAGGCCCATTTGGAATGGGCGAGGATAATGATAACTCAGAAAAATTGCTGTCCTTTTGTGTCTCTCATGACTTGTTGATTGGTGGAACCTGGTTTCGACACCGGTTAGTGCACCGGTATACATTTAACCCACCTGATAAACAGATGCGAAAGAAGATGTTAGATCATGACTTATTCGGTTCGAGGCACAGGAGTTGTTCGCACAACGTAAGGACATTGAGGGGAAAGATCACTCTCACCGATCACGAAATGGTCATTGCTGGAGTGCGATTCAAATTAGTGGCACAGAAGCCATGCAGTCAACCGAAAGTCTGCTCTGCCAAGTTGCGCGATGAAGTCACGCGTGATGAGAGCGATAATGTTGAAGGCGTAGAACAATCTTGGGCAAATTTTCGAACGGCTCTTAATGCAGCGGCAACAAAACTACTCATCCCCGAAAAGCGTGTGCACAAACCCTGGATTACAGTTGAAACGCTGGCGTTGATTAGGAAACGGGCCGAGTTACAGTTGAGGAAGCATAGTAGCGCGGAGGCGCTGCTAGTGTTCTCTAATTGCTGCAAAGAAGTACGAAAAGCGTTAAGATCTGACAAACGACAGTGGTTGAAAGACAAAGGTGAAACAATACAAGATCATTCAGACAAAAGTGACCTGAAAGAAGTGTTTGGGGAGTCAAAACAGTTATGCCGGAAGTGGAGTCCTCATATAAGTAAATTAGTTTCAACCACAGGCGAGCCTCTGAAAACAAAAGAAGAATGGTTGGAACGTTGGACCGAGCACTTTAAGCATCTGTTGAATCCAACCACGACTAGCGGCAATTCTGTGTTGAACATAGTGGAAGCATCCGAGAGTCTTGAAATAGACCTAGGTCCAATTCGGTTTGAGGAAGTTCTATATGCCGTCCGTAAACTGAAAAACGGTAAAGCAAGTGGACCAGACAATATTTCTGCCGAAATGCTAAAGTCGCATAATGGAATCGCTGAATGGCTGAGGGACATTGTCAACAAGTGCTGGACTGAAGAAAATCTTCCACAAGACTGGAAGTTAGCAGAAGTTGTCCCGCTATACAAAAACAAAGGAAAAAGATCTGAGTGTGGGAACTATCGCGGAATTTCACTGCTCTCAGTACCTGGAAAAATTTTTGCATCAATCATCTTGAATAGATGCAAAGATGCACTTGATCAAGTGCTAAGAGAAGAACAAATGCGGATTCCGAAAGAGAAGGCGGCTGCACTGACCAATTGTTTGCGTTGAGGCAAATACTAGAGAAATGCATGGCCTTCCAATTGGATGTCAGTTTTTCTTTCATTGATTTCCGCGCTGCGTTCGATTCGGTGGACCGCGAGATGATGTACAAGATAATGAAACATTACGGGCTCCCACAAAAAGTTGTGAATGTCATCCGCAACAGTTACGAAGGCTTCAAGTGCTGCGTCAAGGCAGAGGGCGGGAAGGGCCAGATGTTCGACGTAAAAACTGGTGTTCGGCAGGGCAATGTATGGTCGCCTATTCTCTTTGGCCTTGTGATAAACCATCTGTTGGCTAATTCAGTTCAAGGAGGAATCAACATTGGACGCTGTGTTGCTGATCTTGACTTCGCCAATAATGTTGCCCTATTGGGCGTCTCTGATTCCGAAGTTCAAGCACATCTACATAAAACTGAATCTTTAGCCGAGGCTGTTGGCCTAATGATCAACGTTGTGAAGACAAAGAATATGGGTGTTAAATGCGAAAAACCCGGAGACAGTGTACCCATTGCTCAAAAAAACGTGGAAGTTCTTACAGGAGACCACAAAGGCCGTTATGGACTCTCATTGAGGCCGAAAACCAGTCCCGACTACTCATTGGCAGGGAGGTGCTGGTGGGCAAGAAGAAGAATGCGGGCTGGTTCGAGACACTAGCTGGTGAGAAACTGAGATTGAAAAGTTCAGCGGAGGCTGAGCTTGTGACAGTTAGCAGCGACGAGAAGTCAGTGGTTGCTGATCTAGTGTCTACGGCTAGTAACAGATCATCTGCGGTCTCTGATGACGAGAGTTGTGTATGTTCAGGTTGTAAACGTCGCTTCGACACTGCAAGAGGCTGCAAAGTGCATGAAGCCAGATTCTTCAAGTCTAAGTATTCGAAGAGTGGCAAAGACAGCGCGTCAAAGTTTGTTGGGCAAGAGAATAGCCTAACCTGTCAGAAGTGCAGTAGGAAATTTGCGACTGTGAAAGGCCGACGAATTCACGAGTCACGATACTGTGGCAGAGAAAAGGCTGCAAGATCTCGCATTTTCTCCTGCAATGTCCACGATCGAGATGGAGTGGAGTTCGAAAACGTAGAAGCTTTCAAATATCTCGGTTCTTTCGTGAGCTTGCAACATGGTGACCTAAAGGAAATCAGTGTCAAGCTGGCGGAAGGGAGACAGCGATTTGCGAGCTTTGAGAAGCTTTGGAAGAGCAAACAACTTAGTATTCCCCTCAAATGCAAGTTATACAGAGCTCTTGTGTTATCAGTGGTCTTATATAGCTCTGAAACGTGGACCATGAATAAATCAACGCAACGAAAATTTGATAGCTTTCACATCAGCTGTCTGCGAAGGATACTATGTCTTTTATTTATGGAGAAGGTGACAAATGAAGAAGTACTGGATAGATCACGTATTTCGACACTTTCTGCAATGATCATGATTAAACGGTTGAAATGGTTTGGCCATGTCCTGAGGATGAATGACGATCTTCTGGCGCTTCGAGCCTTCACCTAGGAGCCGACAGAAAAATATCATTATGCTAAACGAGCTCCAGGGGGTCAACGCAAGACGTGGCTGGACCAACTTGAAGAAGATTGCTCAAGGAACAACATGAGCTACATCACCTTACGACAGAAAGCAAAAAGAGAGTCTAAATCCCGCTTCAACAGTTTTGTCGAAAAGAATTTCCTGGATTAAATAAACGCAAATAAGCTCAAACCTATATGCATTCTATTAACTTGTTTGTACTTATTGCCATTGTTCCTTTATTTCTTTATGGAATTTAAGTGTTCAAACAGTAGTAGTGGTAGTAGTAGTAGTAGTAGTAGTAGTAGTAGTAGTAGTAGTAGTAGTAGTAGTAGTAGTAGTAGTAGTAGTTGTAGTAGTAGTAGTAGTAGTAGTAG
This sequence comes from Convolutriloba macropyga, assembly GCF_964194025.1. Classification (NCBI taxonomy): domain Eukaryota; kingdom Metazoa; phylum Xenacoelomorpha; order Acoela; family Convolutidae; genus Convolutriloba; species Convolutriloba macropyga. The sequence goes on from NC_134472.1 coordinate 35,889,350, forward strand.
TAGTAGTAGTAGTAGTAGTAGTAGTAGTAGTAGTAGTTGTAGTAGTAGTAGTAGTAGTAGTAGTAGTAGTAGTAGTAGTAGTAGTAGTAGTAGTAGTAGTAGTAGTAGTAGTAGTGGTAGTATAGGATTCATGGTTTATTCAAGGGTTTGCACCCTGAACAGTTTGAGTTTAATTTGAAGTTTGCATTAATTGATGTTAGCTTTCAGCTGGGGACACAGTTGTTGCATCTGCAGAGTGGTCTTCAAGCGAAAAGTTTGTTTCCGTCATGTTTGTTTTCTAAGTAATTGCAATTTTGGTAACGACGTTGAGAACTGGCATTAGTTATCTTTTATTTGCGTTCAATTTGACTTCAGTTTGCAATTTCATGACAGGCTCCTTTTAACAACGATAAATTACCGTAGCGCCCTGCTGTACATCTGGTGATTGTTGCGCCTTGCTGTTATATAGTTTGGAGTTTTCAGTCCTCGTCTGATTACGACTGAGTCTTATGCAGGATATTTTTGAGTGCTGAACCTCTGGATATTTGTGTGACACAATGTACAACCGAGTTCCACCTCAGAGTACGAAATGTACACTTTTGATGTTCAGTTTCCAGCCGTTAGATTCCGGCCACTTTTTTATTTCCTTTGTTTTTTTTATTCAGTGGTTTTTTCTAGTAGGGGAAGATTCTGGTAAGAATTTTTGTTGGCAGGGACAAAGTCATCAGCTAATCCATAACCGTTGCTTATTTCCTCGGGTAATTTGTTGATGAAGATTACGAATGGTAAAGGCACAAGCAGGGATATTTGTGGAACTCCGCTACTGACCGCTGAGAACCCCAGTGGCTTCGTGCACTTTTAGAACATCGAGAAATTCTTTGAACAGATAAACTTGCTTCGCAAATCGTGTGAAGGCCCTCCATGAATTCTTTGCGGGCTCCGTGACCACAATTGTTAAAATTTCCCATTAATTGTACGGCCTTCCATGAAACCGGACGTCAAATTTTGATCAAAATGTTCGAACTTTTACAAAAAATCAATAAAAAACTGGCAAAACAATTGGAGCACGTTGTTTGAATGTGACCATGATTTCGGTACATGAGTAATTAAACAGATGAGGCACTGGTTAGGTACTGGGAACGTCTTATATTTTTTATTGCAGTCCATTGTCTTGCTTTGAAATGAGAGTTATAGTCTCTAGAAAACAAGAATATCCGTGCTTTTGTTTCTGTTGTGTAAATCAGTGCACAAATAAATTCATCCAATCTTTTCCTTAAACTTCATGTTGGATCTAGCATATTTCAGGTGAGTTGTTTGATATCTGGCGCATAATCGGACAATTAATAGATTTCCAACTTACAAATTTCCGTTCATTTGCTTATTTACCCAGTATAGAAAATAAAAGTTTGTTATCATTTTCAACCGAGTCTTTGCCGGGTCTTGAATGATAAAACTGTCTTTGACGTATTGCTCACAAGATACTATTTTTCTTCTAACAGAGTACATACTGCAATTGAATGCCAGAAAACTGTTTATCTCAACTGTTGAAATTCAAGTTCTGCGCAAATTTATCAGAAAGCTACGTGGTTACTCAATTCGCAAAGAAATACAACGGTAGAACTCTTTAAAAATTGTTTTTCCAAAAAAGTTATAAAAAATTTCCGCATATTTACACACCAAATATTAAATGGGTAAAACTAACACCGAATGTATCTGATATTAGCATTACATGAAACGCTATATGAGTTTTGACTATGGTGGAAGATTATTTGGTAGGAAAACCCTGTGATGCCCGCATTCCAAACATGAGCAGAAGCTACAAAGAAAAAACATAAGAAACCATTCGTAGGTCCCTCATGAAACATAACAGACTAACGTCGGACGAATTTCTCTCAAACCACCAGCGAGTAGATGACTTCCGTAGAAGCCCGCTGATGTTTAGAAATGCCAGTTGTAAGGGTGCTGAGTAGAGGGGTGTTGGTCAAGCAATGAAGGATACCATTGAGAGGACTGGATATTTAATCTTTCTAAAACGCCTCATGTTTCATGAGAGGTGTTCAGCCAACACATGCTTTCATGCTCTCGAGCAACTCCGAGCAATCAGAATGTTGTCTTTGACGCTGAGAAAAACATTTTAAAAATCTGTTCGCCATCGTTCTTCTACTCGCTGTCACCCACAACGCACACCATTTCTATTTGCTACATTTCCGGGAGGATGGACGCAACATCAGGGAGCCAAGGTTGTGCGGCACTTACTACGCTGCATGTGTTGCTGCTATCGAGCCTTTTGGAAATAAAGATCTTACAAATTTTCACTTAATAATGGATTACGCAAGACGAACGCAACGCTCAACTCAAGAAGATGGAAGATCACATAAAAAGTATTCGCCGCACGTTATCACGTAACGTCGTTGTTTTAGCATCAAAAAAGAACCTGCGGCGGTTTGTGCGTTCGGAACAATCTCGAACCAAAAAACAAAACTTTCACTGTCCTTTTGGAGAACCATTCAAAATAAAGCAGGCCCTCCACTCTTCAAAGGGGCTACACCTACATTCGGTGAAACAAAATTAGAGACAAGTTTGCGAAGATAATGCATGACGTATGTTTTGACGTCCAAGATCAGCCATCACTCCAGTTGTTAGAAGGCTAATGTTTTCACAACAAATCTACTAGCGCTGTTGATAACGCACGACTCGACAACAAAGCAAACGCCTTGCGGGGGTTCCAGATTCAACAGAATTCTCTTCGACGCGAATAATTTTAATCCGTTGGTTAGGTCAACCCCAAAATATGCCAGGAAAACCTGCAAATATCACGAGGCAATTAAAAATCAGAAATATGAACTAAGAATTTTAAAATTTGAAAAAGTAGTTTGTTCCGCTCTAGTTTTCCTGCATGGGAGATGCAGGGCCCTCTACAACACACACTTCACCCTCTACAAGAAGCAATTCAAAACAAAAACTCTGAAAAAAAGACAACACGTAGGCGGGAGCAATAAAGAAATAAAATGCATTCGAAAGATAATAAGATCTGCACTCCTACGCAGCGCAATTATCGCACTCATAGGCTGCGGTGATGCTAAACGTGTAACCGAGCTTGATAAAACCTATACTGTTGTTGTGCAGGAGGGAAGCCTAGTCTCTATAATAATTTAGAACTATTTCAACTTCCAGACTAAAGCCTAGCATACTGATATAATTTTAAAAACCAATTAGGTTTTTTGGTGAATTTAAATACGCTGCTGTAATCTTTCGTTGTGGGGGGCTTACTGTATCGACCATAAGTTGGACCATGCCACCTTGTTTCACATTGAAAGGACTTTATAAAGAGGAGGGGTACAAATACATTTATAAGATTACTGAATGGGAGCGCTTGTCGGGAAGACCAAAAGATCAACAAAATTGCTCCAAGTTTCGTTGAAGAAAAAAAATTAGTAGTTAAGGATCATTTTAAGTCGGCTGGTTTTTCAGCAGCAACTTAAACAACCTGAGGTAGAGGAAAAGGCTTTCAAGAAGAGTGAAATCGATGCTTGTTTTAATGACCCAAATGAAGTCAGCATACGTTTTCATGCGCCCCTCGAATCGCTTGGTGGTGATAGCTTTTGAAAGCTTTCTTTGCTGTAGGTCCTGCGCTTCCTTTGAAGGCTAACGCTAACAAGATAATTGTGCTATGCTATACGTCAATCAATCCTTGTTCCTGTTTAAGTTTGTTGTCGGACTCGTGATACTCGTGACTTGTTGGAAAAATGGCAAAAATTTTTGCGTAAGAGTTTGCCAAGTGATTGAAGACCTTAACACAGAAGAAAATCCCGAGAAATGATTTTTCCATAGACCAGTGAATTGGATTTCAGGTCAAACATCATCATCGGAATTTTTGCGCTACCGAGAGGATCTCTTACTTAAGCGTCAGATTATGTTGTGTTTCATATGTGGTTGTGGTGCAGATTCATATGCCAATTTTTGGCGTAAAGTTGGAAATGAGTCTATAAGAAAGTTTTACCTTTGTTGTGGATACGCTGTTTGTTCTAGACCGTATCTAGGGCTTAGGCCACCTTTGAATAAAACTCAGATAGACATAGCTTTTTGAAAAGGTAAGAGGGTTTATCTCAAATAACGAAATTTTTCACAAGCTAATTTGACAATTTGTAACTGCAATTACAAAAAAATTTTTCCTTATTCAAATGACTTATTTTTTTAATTGGCTTACTCCACGATTCCTTCCTGCATTGCTGTATAAGAGAAAACTTTCATGGACCTTTATTTGTGGTCTGTTGCTGAAAATAATGATAATTTTTTCCAATGGGTATATAGAAAAAGATCTCCGAGATTAAAGCACGTATGAAAATCAAAAACAACTTTGCAACTTTTATCCGAAAGCAAGCAATACTGCCATAAAAATAAACCATAAAAGTTAAGCCTCAATTAACCTTAAGTTTAACATATTTGATTGCACGGGTCAAACAAAGTTAGGGCAACAATGATATGGAGAATTTCACTTTGTTTTAAAATATAATTGACTAAAGTCAGCTGGAGATTCAAAACTAGAAACAGTAGATTAGCATATAACTGTCTGACTCTCAATTAAATAAGTCCAAAAGTTTTCAACAACAGCATTTAACTGTCTGACTCTCAATTAAACAAGTCCAAAAGTTTTCAACAAATAGCGAGCACGAGACCGGGACCAAACAGAACACTGAGATTTGCCAATAATTTTTCAAAATGTTTAGCATTTGCATGACTTTTATGAAAGTAGTGCTCCTTATCAGCCGCTTCTAATTACTTTGTTCAATTTTTCCGGCAAAAAGCCATCAGAGAAAAGGAACTAAAAACTTTTGAGCAACTCCGAGCAATCCGAATGTTATCTCAGTTGCTGAGAAAATGTTTCAAATTTCTTTTCGCCATCGTTCTTCTAGTGGTTGTTACCCACGACGCACACAATTTGTATTTGCTACTATTCCGGGAGGATGGACGCAACATCAGCGAGCCAACGGTGTAAGGCATTTACTATGCTGGATCTGTTGCTGCTATCGAGTCTTTTGGAAATAAAGATCTTACCAATATTCACTTAATACTGGAGACGATTACGCAAGACGAACGCAACGCTCAACTCAAGAAGATGGAAGATCCCAAAAAACATATTATCTGCATTTATTACGTCACGTCGTTGTTTTAGCATCAAAAAGGAGCCTCGAACTGGCTCAGAGCCTTGCCGCTGAACTTCTGAATTCTTTAAGCGGACAAGATTAGAATCCTGCGGCGGTTCGTGCTTTTGGATCAATCTCGAAACAAAATCTGCATTCCTACGCAGCGCAATTATTGCCCTCATAAGCTGCCGTGATACTAAACGTGTAACCGAGCTTGATGAAACCTATACTGCTGTTGTGCAGAAGGGAAGCCTAGACTCTTAAATATTTTAGAACAATTTCAATTTTCAGACCTAAGGCCTAGCAACCTGATATAAGTTTCAAAAACAATTAGTTTTTTGGTGAATTTAAATACGCTGCTGTAATCTTTCGTTGTTGGAGCTTACTGTATTGGCAATAAGTTGGATCATGCCACCCTTTTTCACATTGAGAGGACTGCATGAAGAAAAGGAGTACAAATTGCCAGGTATAAGATTACGGAAGGGGAGCGTTGATTGGGCGACAATTTGTTCGAGAATACCAAAAGACTAACAAAATTTCTCTGTTTAAGAACAAAATTACTAGTTAAAGATCAATATTCAGTCGGCTTGTTTTTCAACAGCAACTTAAACAATCTGAGGTGGAGGAAAAGGTTTAGAAGAAAAGTGAAGTTGATCATTGTTTCAATGAAGGAAACAACGTCAACTTACGTTTGCTTGCGCCTCTGGAATTGCTTTGTGGTGATCTGTTTGAAAGCTTTCTTTGCTGTAGGTACTGCGCTTCCGTTGAAGGCTAACGCTAATGGGTTGAATGTGCTATGTTGTACGTCAATCAACCCTTGTTGGTGCTTCGGTTTGTTGTTTGACTCGTGATACTCGTGACTTGTTAGAAAAATGGAAAAACTTCCGGGCAAGAATTTGCCAAGGGATTAAAGATCTTAACGCAGAATAAAAACCTCTTAACTTCCATAGACTAGTGATTCTGATTTCAAGTCAAAACATCATCATCGGCAGTTTTTTAATTACCGAGAGGGTCTTAAACTTGAGCGGCAGATTGTGGTGTGTCTCAAATACGGCTGTGGTTCAGATTCATATGCCAATTTTCGGCGTAATGTTGGAAAAGAGTCAATGAGAAAGTTTTACCTTTGTTTTGGATACGCTGTTTGTTCTAGATCCATATCTAAGGCTTAGGCCAACTTTGAATAAAAACAAAGATAGACATAGCATTTTGAAAAGGTAAGAGGGCTTATCTCAAATAACGAAATTTTTCACAAGCTAATTTGACAATTTGTAAGTGCAATTCAAAAAAAATTTTCCCTTATTCAAATGACTTATTTTTTTAATTGCCTTACTCCACGATTCCTTCCTGCATTGCTGTATAAGAGAAAACTTTCATAGACCGTTATTTGTGGTCTGTTGCTGAAAAAAATGATAATTTTTTCCAATGAGTATATAGAAAATGATCTCCGAGATTAATGCACGTATGAAAACCAAAAACAACTTTGCAACTTGTATCCGAAAGCAAGCAATACTGCAATAAAAACAAACCATAAAAGTTAAGCCTCAATTAACCTTAAGAATAACATTTTTGATGGCACGGTTCAAATAAAGTTAGGGCAACAATGATATGGAGAATTTCATATAATTGACTAAAGTCAGTAGGAGATTCAATGCTAGAAACAATAGAGTAGCCTAAAACCATTAAACAAGTACAAAACGTGCAAAAAAGCGGGCATGAGACCAAACAGAACACAGATTTGCCAATAATCTTTAAAATTGTTCACCATTTGCACGACTTTTATGAAGGTAATGCTCCTTATCAGCCGCTTCTAATTGCTTTGTTCAATTTTGTCGGCAAAAAGCCATCAGAACAAAAGAACCAAAAATTTTAATTGTTACCTGAGGAATTTTATTTTGAACAGCTTGTTCAACTGAACCAATAAGCAAAAGAAAAATGCAGCAAAATGCTATAATAAATTAACCACTTCACAGAGCCATCTAAACCCCAAGATCAAATTACGCTTGATTAATGCAACGTAGAAAGGAAATTTCATTTGAAGGATTAGTCCGACGGATAATTATCGGCAACGAAATGTTTAGAAGCCCAGCTCCGCGTTTAACTTTGGACCGAGTTTGAATTAACACAGAAGACGAAGAAAAGAAGAGAAAATATGAGATAAAATTTCTCAAAAGTATTTTGAGTAAGCTTCGGCAGAAGCAATAAGCGAACCTAAAACTCCTGTAATTTCTGTGGTTCAGATTCATATGCCAATTTTCGGCGTAATGTTGGAAAAGAGTCAATGAGAAAGTGTTACCTTTGTTTTGGATACGCTGTTTGTTCTAGATCCGTATCTAAGGCTTAGGCCACCTTTGAATAAAACTCAGATAGACATAGCATTTTGAAAAAGTAAGAGGGTTTATCTCAAATAACGAAATTTTTCACAAGCTAAATTGACAATTTGTAACTCCAATTGAGAAAAAAAATTTCCCTTATTCAAATGACTTATTTTTTTAATTGCCATACTCCACGATTCCTTCCTGCATTGCTGTATAAGTGAAAACTTTCATGGACCTTTATTTGTGGTCTGTTGCTGAAAATAATGATAATTTCTTCCAATGAGTATATAGAAAATGATCTCCGAGATTAATGCACGTATGAAAACCAAAAACAACTTTGCAACTTTTATCCGAAAGTGAGCAATACTGCCATAAAAATAAAATATAAAAGTTAAGCCTCAATTAACATTAAGAATAACATTTTTGATGGCACAGGTCAAACAAAGTTAAGGCAACAAGGATATGGAGAATTTCATTTCATTTTGAAATATAATTGACTAAAGTCAGTAGGAGATTCAATACTAGAAACAATAGAGTAGCCTAAAACAATTAAACAAGTACAAAACTTGCAAAAATGTGGGCATGAGACCAAACAGAACACAGATTTGCCAATAATCTATAAGATTGTTCACCATTTGCACGACTTTCATGAAGGTAATGCTCCTTATCAGCCGCTTCTAATTGCTTTGTTCAATTTTGTCGGCAAAAAGCCATCAGAACAAAAGAACCAAAAATTTTAATTGATACCTGAGGAATTTTTATTTGAACAGCTTGTTCAACCGAACCAATACGCAAAAGAAAAATGCAGCAAAATGCTATAATAAATTAACCACTTCACAGAGCCATCTAAACCCCAAGATCAAATTACGCTTGATTAATGCAACGTAGAAAGGAAATTTCATTTGCAGGATTAGTCCGACGGATAAATATCGGCAACGAAATGTTTAGAAGCCCAGCTCCGCGTTTAACTTTGGACCGAGTTTGAAATAATACAGAAGACGAAAATAAGAACAGAAAATATGAGATAAAATTTCTCAAAAGTATTTTGAGTATGCTTCGGCAGAAGCAATAAGCGAACCTAAAACTCCTGTAATTTCTGTGGTTTCTGTAATTTCTGTGGTTCCTGTAATTTCTGAGTCAATTTTCGGCGTAATGTTGGAAAAGAGTCAATGAGAAAGTTTTGCCTTTGTTTTGGATACGCTGTTTGTTCTAGATCCGTATCTAAGGCTTAGGCCACCTTTGAATAAAACTCAGATAGACATAGCATTTTGAAAAAGTGAGAGGGTTTATCTCAAATAACGAAATTTTTCACAAGCTAAATTGACAATTTGTAACTCCAATTCAAAAAAAAATTTCCCTTATTCAAATGATTTATTTTTTTAATTGCCTTACTCCACGATTCCTTCCTGCATTGCTGTATTAGAGAAAACTTTCATGGACCTTTATTTGTGGTCTTTGCTGAAAATAATGATAATTTTTTCCAATGAGTATATAGAAAATGATCTCCGAGATTAATGCACGTATGAAAACCAAAAACAACTTTGCAACTTGTATCCGAAAGCGCGCAATACTGCAATAAAAACAAACTATAAAAGTTAAGCCTCAATTAACCTTAAGAATAACATTTTTGATGGCACGGGTCAAACAAAGTTAGGGCAACAAGGATATGGTGAATTTCATTTCATTTTAAAATATAATTGACTAAAGTCAGTAGGAGATTCAATGCTAGAAACAATAGAGTAGCCTAAAACAATTAAACGAGTACAAAAATTGCAAAAAAGCGGGCATGAGACCAAACAGAACACAGATTTGTCAATAATCTTTGAAATTGTTTACCATTTGCACGACTTTTATGAAGGCAAAGCTCTTTATCAGCCGCTTCTAATTTCTTTGTTCAATTTTGTCGGCAAAAAGCCATCAGGACAAAAGAACCAAAAATGTTAATTGTTACCTGAGGAATTTTTATTTGAACAGCTTGTTCAACTGAACCAATAAGCAAAAGAAAAATGCAGCAAAATGCTATAATAAATTAACCACTTCACAGAGCCATCTAAACCCCAAGATCAAATCACGCCTGATTAATGCAACGTAGAAAGGAAATTTCATTTGAAGGATTAGTCCGACGGATAAATATCGGCAACGAAATGTTTAGAAGCCCAGCTCCGCGTTTAACTTTGGACCGAGTTTGAATTAATACAGAAGACGAAGAAAAGAAGAGAAAATATGAGATAAAATTTCTCAAAAACATTTTGAGTAAGCTTCGGCAGGAGCAATAAGCGAACCTAAAACTCCTGTAATTTCTGTGGTTCAGATTCACATGCCAATTTTCGGCGTAATGTTGGAAAAGAGTCAATGAGAAAGTTTTACCTTTGTTTTGGATACGCTGTTTGTTCTAGATCCGTATCTAAGGCTTAGGCCACCTTTGAATAAAACTCAGATAGACATAGCATTTTGAAAAGGTAAGAGGGTTTGTCTCAAATAACGAAATTTTTCACAAGCTAATTTGACAATTTGAAACTCCAATTCAGAAAAAAAAAACTTCCCTTATTCAAATGACTTATTTTTTTGATTGCCTTACTCCACGATTCCTTCCTGCATTGCTGTATAAGATAAAACTTTCATGGACCTTTATTTGTGGTCTGTTGCTGAAAATAATGATAACTGTTTCCAATGAGTACATAGAAAATGATCTCCGAGATTAATGCACGTATGAAAACCAAAAACAACTTTGCAACTTGTATCCGAAAGCGAGCAAAACTGCCATAAAAATAAACCATAATAGTTAAGCCTCAATTAACCTTAAGAATAACATTTTTGATGGCACAGGTCAAACAAAGTTAGGGCAACAAGGATATGGAGAATTTCATTTCATTTTAAAATATAATTGACTAAAGTGAACCTAAATAAGCGAACCTAAAACCCTAAAACTCCTGTAACTTCTGCAACATTCTGGTTTAACCATACTGTAATTAAATACGTTTTCGGCTGTTTTTCGGCAGACACTGGATTGTAATGAGGTAGTATTTCGGGACGTTAATGAAGGCGTTAATTTTTTGTTCCTCGTTCCGACGAAGATTGTCGAAAACGGGAGAACACCGGTAGAGCCAACCAAACATATCGCAGAATGTCACCACTGAGAGGGGTGGGGTTGTGTCCATAGATATTCAAGCGACGCCAGCTGATTAATTTGCCATTTCTTACTTTTGGTGTACTTTGATTTAATCCAATCAGGTTGTTTGGCCAATGAAACTGTAATATTTGTCTCTAATTTTATTTTGTCGTCTAATTCTCTATTTTTTTTATTTCTCAATTTACTCTAATTCCCTAATTTTCCAAATTCTCATTCAGCACTGCGCGCGTTTAACTATGTTTCCTAGCTGCTCTAAAATGCGGTCTCTGCAATATTTCTTACTGGCAAAACATTTCAACGCTTTCATTTCTCGTAAACTTTGAGTTAATAACCACCAACACTGCTACTGCTATAACCACTAACAATTCTCGAATGCTCAGTCAGAAAATAGAGTAACGCTAGGTTTTCCGACCAAGCTTTCATTTAAGAGAACTATTTCCTTCTGTTTCCAAGAGGAAAACCAAGTGAGTAATCCTGAAGATGATCGCTTTTGCTGCAGATTGGGACAGTGCTTCTTCAGTCAACCAGTTATATTGAACAACGGAAAGCAGGAAAGCAGCCCCCCCCCAAAAAAAAGAGAAAACGTTGTGATTGTCTTTCAGTCAATCAGTTTTTCAGTGTTTGACGGATAGGTGTTTTGGTGCCTGTATTCAAATCAGAAATAACAGCAGATTGAGAGATGATTGCTTATTAGTTGTACCATTTTAATTGAATATTCAGGCGTATCAAAGAAACAGTAAAATGTTCATTTAGCTAAAAGCGTGAAAAAAGCAGCTAAAATAGTGGAACCTACAGAAACTCAAAAATATGAAAAGTTTAATTAGACGCTATGTTGCAGAAGGAGTTGAATCAGAAAACATGGACTTGCAGTAAATTGAAAATAATTGATGGTTGACAGGGTTGAATTGAGATTAATATCAGTTTCAAATTCTCTTCGACGAGAATTTGAAAAGATAGATTGAATCATCACTGCCCAGGTCGAGGTGTGCGTTAATGATCAGACCCATCCAGACTAAAATTGGTCATGATCAGACCCATCCAGACGATAATCTGCCATGATCAGACTTTAGCTCGTTTTTCATACGTGCTCGTTTTTGACTCGTTTTTATTTCTTCCATGATCAGACCCATCCAGACCATAATCAGCCATGAACAGACTTTAGCTCGTTTTTAGAAATTGTGCTCGTTTTTAGAAATTGTGCTCGTTTTTAGAAATTGTGCTCGTTTTTACCTCGCTTTAAAACTTTTTGCTCGTTTTTACTGCGTTTAAAAATTTTTGCTCGTTTAAAATTTTTTTCTGTAAGAAAGAATTCCAAAGTTTGGTTATAGACTTAGTTTTTAATTATGAAACAACTTTTAAGAACCAAAGTTTTCTCTGGGACTTGTAAATTGTAAAAACAATTGGGTTGTTTTATAATAATAATAATAATAATACCACAGGCTAACATTAGAAAGCAAATTGTTACATTAACAACAATATTCTTAAAATTCTTGAAAACCTGAAATATATAGAAATGCAAATTGAAGGGATTGACTTAATATTCTGTTTTGTTAATTTTCGCAAAAACCTCAGGAAATCCCTTCGCTTCATCAATAACTTAAAGCAATAAATTAATCTGCTAAAGTGTCTGGTTTCTGGAAGGCTAGTGAAATGTTTCCAGAGAGAAGTTGTCGCAGTATCATCAATTAAACATTTTATTCCAGTGAACTTATCATACTGCATTCAAAAATTTTTCGAAATAACTCTTTTCAATAGTAGGTGGGATTTGGCATGACCATCAAAACAAGGAAACCTTCTCTAGGGTTTCAAGGAACCTCCTCTAGGGTTTTATAATAGGTTGCTGCATAGCTTTTAGTGGTAGTGAAATAGTTTCAAAATTTTAACATAACAAAACTCATCATTTTTTGGACAAAGGTGCAAATTTTTCCATTTTTTGACATCTATTTTTCATACGTCACGTCTTTCCCTCGTTTATGATCAGAATTTAGCTCGTTAATGATTAGCCTTTAGCTCGTTGATGATCAGAATTTAGCTCGTTAATGATCAGATTTTAGCTCGTTAATGGTCAGACTTTAGCTCGTTAATGATCAGAATTTAGCTCGTTAATGGTCAGACTTTAGCTCGTTAATGATCAGAATTTAGCTCGTTAATGGTCAGACTTTAGCTCGTTAATGATCAGAATTTAGCTCGTTAATGGTCAGACTTTAGCTCGTTAATGATCAGAATTTAGGCAGACTTTGACTAGGAAGCTCGTTCATGTAGGCAGACTTTATTATGACGCTCGTCCATGTAATCAAAAACGCACTTTACCCCCCCTGTGCGTTTTTAATTGTCTGATCATTAACGCACACCTCGACCTGGGTGATAGATCGAATCATTACTGGGAAGACAGCTGCTTATCTATCAAATTTGTTTGCAATTCATAAGAGAAGGTTGATGACCACATCTCAAACTCTGAGAACCCATCTGTTTGGAAGAAAGCAAGAACATTCTCGATTCTTCCACTCTGTTCAAATAGTTCTAATACTATTTTAGTACAATAATGCAGTTCAAAAGTGCAACACGCAACAAGAGTTACAGACAGAAGTTCGATGTAATTGCCTCCGATATTTTGGCCTGATGCCTTCATTAATATTAAGTTGTTTGGTAGGGTTGAACTCCCACGCATATGGAATTGGAAAAAAGTGACCGATCACTGCAGAACTCCAGAAATCAAATTAAAAATTAAATAAACTGAAATTTAAACAAAACTTCAATTCTAATATTCAATATTTCAATGCTGTTACGTTGTTTCCATTTTAATCATGTCTTATTTAGTCTTCTTATTTAGTTCTTTTTTTTCCTGGTAGCTTCGTATTCCACGTTTTTCCTCTAGCTCTAAGATCATTAAAAATAAGAGATAAAATGTTGAACACATTTTTATGAAAACTGAATTCCGCTAAATGACTTCTGATCAACACATCACTGTCAATTTAGCGATCAAAAGTATGAAAACGGTTCAAACAGTTTTTTGCGCAGGTGAAGCAAGTTAGAGAAATTATGTGACCAAGCTGTATCTTCTCATGGCCGCAAACTTATGAGAGCACATCATGATTGCCTCAATAATGATGTTCACATGAAAGGCAGCTAACCTATCGCCTCTGTGAGCACTAAAAAGTAGTGCCTGAGAACGAAAGGAGGCCGCCGGTGTAAGTTCCGGCCAGAAGTTTGGGATTTAAACATGAATTCTTGCATGCAACAATTTCTCATATGTGGTGAAATAAAGAAGTATTTTGTTTTTCTACAGCTGCTCGCGCATGAAATACTTTCAACTATTGAAAAGTGTATAGAATGTGACGCTCAAATGTTGACCTGCTGTGGTTCTTCCCAGTTAGACTAAAATCTCTACCGAACCCTGCAGCCTTCAGTCGAGAGCGCATTTTATCGCAGCTATTTAACAGTCCGACTACCGTCGCAGCTTTTTAACAGTCCGGAGCCATCATAATGTCAGGCGATGATATCCAAACATCTTCTCTGAATGCTATTCTGAGATACTGCTCCCAGCCAACAGAACAATATTAAATAAAAACCAAAAATCAGGCAACAAATGTAAACGCAGTTGCAGTTAGTTTGGTTCAGTTGGGCAACTGTATATATATATATATATATATATATATATATATATATATATATATATATATATATATAAAAATATATAACAAAACATTCAAAAACACAACAGTGCAATTATTGCCCAGACGGAAACAACATGCTTGACTGAAATAGTCCATGAAGACTCTAGCTTGAACTTTTTGGTCGCAGAGACTTCAAGTCCACCCAAACTTTTGCTGCTGAACTTTAGTTTGACTCAAAATAAAGGCTGAATTTTGGCTCGGTTCATTTTTTACGTCTTGCTCTTAAGTTATAGTAATAACAAGGAGGCTTGGTAATGTGCGTTCGCACATAATGTTTTGAACCGCTCATCTTCATTTTTAGCATTATTGTGGACCAAATGAAGAAGAGAAAAAAATTCAAAAAAATTAAATATTGTACAAATTTACCTTGCGTATTAATAAAAAATTCCTTCCCTCTGAAATTATTTATGAAACCAGTTGATACCACATTGAGCCGAAGAGAACTGCTATTATTAAGGCTACGATACAACACCGAAATTGAAGAATAGCAACAAAAATTTACATCCAAAAATCGTTGTTGTTTGCAAAAAATCACCTGATAATGAAGTCAAACTAGCGTCAAACCAAACTTTAACTCAATAAAGGAATTTTGTAAACCCATAGTAAAAATTGGGACCAGTTCTAATGAGACTCGATGATCAGTATAAAAAAAGAACAAATAGGGCAAAGGTAAGAAAAACAATGATGTTTTTTGCAAACAAATAAAATTTAATTAATGAGAACCAATGGATATATATTGAAATCTTCAAATGCGTTAATGATCATTCGAACCTCAAAACAAAAAAAAATGACCTAGACCTGTCACTGTCCAGAATTTTGTCTAAATCTGCGAATACGAACGACAAACTCAGAAGAAAAACAAGAATTCAGTTAAAATTTGAAGAAAATTTTTTGTCGAAAACATTTGAACCATAATTTATTCCCTAACAATGAGATAAAAACAATTGCACATTCTATGAACAACAATAAAAATATTTGACAGCTGTGAAAAATAAAAGTAAGCAATCAGTGTTAAAAACAGAACAAAAATGTAGAAATAAAGAAAATTGTGTTTTCATCGAAAGCACGTAATTTCAATTAAGGAAAAACTTCAGATAATAATTGAAAACTTCAAATGGCTTATGGTTCAACCATAACTTAATTTGACGACATTTTGACCTGTCATTGTCCAGACCTTGTCGTGCGTCTTCAAAAAGATACAACAAATTCAAACGAAATATTAATTTTTGCAATAACACGGCGTCGACGCCCTTAAAACGATAAATTTCCGTAAAAAATGAGATATGAATAATTGCTCCCTCTGTGAACACCAATAATGAGATATGTGACCTTTGAATATTGAGAGTAGATAACAAGTAGTAAGAAAGGACAAAAATGAAGAATTATAAAACTTCGTTTATGTTTTTGTTGAAAACAAATATTTTCAATTAAAGGAAACGCTTCGATATAATGTGAAATCTTTAAATAGGTTACCATTCACTCATACCTCAAAAGGTAGACATTTGGAACTTTCATTTACAAGAAGGTGTGGTACGTCTACAAAAACAAACGACAATATCAGACGAAAAACAAAAAACTCCATTGAATTTTCCAAGAAGTTTCCAAGTCGTTAATGCCATCATACATTTGATATAAAAAACAAGATATCAATAATTCCACCTTAATTGAACACTAATATTGAGATGGGTAGCCTGCGACCTGTGAACACTGGGCCTAGGTAAGGAGTAGTATAAAAAAGAATCAAAATAAAGTTTAAAAAAACCAATTGAGCTCTGTCACAGTTCACAATATGCCATTTGTCCACTTAAAGAATAACAAATAGACAAAAATTAAAAAAATGATTCAGTGATCTAGTGTTTTGCAAAAACCGGGTATCGAAGCAATGAAACACGATAAGCAATGAACTAGGAACTTAGGTAAATTATTTTTTGACTTTCTTTAACACCATTAAAGTATTATGATCTTGTACACACCAGTTAATAAGTAGACAATGATAGTTATTATTTCTAAAAAAACAGCAGAGTGCTAATTTATGAAATACTTTAAAAAATTTTTTGAAAATATTTGGCTTTAAAGTTATGGAAAACATTTGGCATCAAATGACTTCAGTAAATAGGTTCCGTCGTAAATATGCTCCTTTTTCGTCTATAAGAAGTTGCCGAGATTTGCAGTCATCAAAAAACTACAATACGGTTAAACAAAAGACAGACAAAACAGAAATAAAAATTTCAATAAGTTCTGCTTGAAGATGGTGCGAAGCAGTTTGAGCAACAATCTTTTCACTGATTCACTGAAAAACGGTTCAATAGTGCGTCTTTATAAGCGCCAATAAAGTACTATCTGACCCTTCAATTCCTTGCTGACCGTATGCTATATATTAACTGAAAAAAGGAATTAATTCGAAAAAATCAAAAATCCAATATTTTGTTGGAGAATATGTTTTTTTCAAAGGCAAAACGACCATAAGGTTTTGACTGTGAACTAGAAAAGTTCCTTGAAATTCCCTAAAAAATCAATTGGGCCTGCCTTTCGTCAGCCTTAACTTTAGTTGTTCTTTTTTGTAATAATCAACGTAGAAAAATGGCAAAAAGCAATTTTTTTTAAAAAAAACATCGATTGATTACAATACCTATTTTTTAGTTCCCACCCACTTTAGTGGCGGACAAACTATAAACTCAAATGGATTCTTTTTGTTCACGCAATTTTGGCCGTTCGATATAATTATTGTAGAGATTTGTGAGTGGTATCATTTATGAGCCCGTTCAGGGTAAAATAGAGAATAAATTTTTTTTTTGAGTTTCGTTATGTGTTTGCAGTTATCGAGGTTTCAATTTTGTCAAAATTTAACAAATTTCAGTTGTTTTTGTTAATATTTTTTGGTTTTTACAGGGAATTATGAAGGTTTAAGATTTTGTGAAGAGAAGACAATGTTCCGTTGTTTTTTGTCATACTTACCATTTTTTAACCAATTTTCATAAATTTTGCTAAAATATGTTAATTACTTGTCCAAAAAATGACCAAATAAGTTTTAACCCATTTTCTTCTAAATTGTTGGAATCATTTACCTTAAAATTGCAGATATAGTCTTCATAAGCTCGAAAATAGAGCTAATTGTACTCCCGCTTGCTTTGAGAGACTTCTGGATTTATTATTTTGCAATCTTGCGAATTTAATTTCAATAATTGTCCAAAATAGATTACTTGTTTGATGAACTGGAAAAATTTGTTTACGAGATGATTTACTTTGTAGCTAACTGGCATTTTAAGTGTTTTCAGCCAGGCAGCAAAATAAGAGCTGATCTTGATCTCACTATGGATCCTTACAATTAAGAAAAAACATTTTTTTTTTAAGGAGCGCGGACTTTTTTTCTTTGCTCTTTATTGTTTTTTATGTAAATTAATCGCAAGAAGTTTTAATTAGGGCACAATTTTTGACAATGTTTTAAACGAAAAATGAGCTCCAACAACTATATACCGTTACCCATTGTTTCAGTAAAAACTTATATGAAGTTCTGCTGCTTTGCTTTCATTTGTTGTACTTTTTGTAGTACAATGGTTTAGTCTGCCCAATGAACGATCCAACTGGTGTTTGCGTAGGTGAACTTAGACGACGCTTTCGGTTGTTATCTCACGTCTTTTATGAGATTTTTGAAATGACTCTTTTATGGTTCTTTTGAAATTTTTGTTTTACGAAAACGTCAGTGAGTTTTTTGACTTTGCCACTCTCTTTTTCTTAATTCCAACTAATTTTGACGTAGTATGCGTAAAAACTGCAGGAAATGCATTTGTATTGAGCGATAAAAAATGTCTATTACGGTTTTTGTAACTAATAATTTTTTGGTTTTGATAATACGATTTTTGAATTTTTGCGCGCATTTTAAATATTCATTTTGTTTCCCGGTCCATTTATCACATTCTTGACAGGGAAAATGCACAGGGTTGAAAAAGGCGTTTTTGAATATTTTTATCGTTTTTGTTGAATAACTTGTGCTTTTAGACTGAGACACAGTTCTGGCGCAAGATTGAGTGGATTTTTTTCAATTTTTGCTTCTGTTTGTCTTTTTTTGTTGGTCCGTGACATATATAGTTGATATTGATGTGTCGCATTTGCTTCCCCACGAGGTAAAATTGAACCAATTTAAAGATTTCAACATTACGCTATTTACGACTTTGAAATTAATTTTCAACTGTCGTCTTTTCGCTTTCATTTTTGTTACCATGAACTCACTCGCAATAATAAGAAGTGTCAACTGCTTTTGGTGATTCAAACAAAACATTCCTGGTCGGCTATATGTTTCGACTGATGGCTGCAGACATTTAGATCCAAAAAATTTTTCGAGATTTTTTAGTTGTTCAGTTTTTGGGTTCCTGATTTCGTCATTTCTACGTATTCCTTTTATGAAGAAGTCCTGTTCATGTTCAGATGAGATGCCAGCGATTATATACAGTTCTTTCAAATAAAATTTAATAACAGTAGTGCCCTGAAAACTTTGATATCGTGAAAATGTTCTTATAATTCCGGCATTGCTTGTGTTTGCTGTTATTTTGTAGTCTCCTGACTGAGTCTCAATAATAACAGCCCGATGTGGCTTTTTAAGGTGTTGCATTGTTATCTATCTCTTTTTGCTAAAATCTGATGTCTGTTATGGCTTTTGATAATATTTTTTTTCAAAACATATTTGTATTTTTGATGTTCGCCGATTTTTAATCGTTTTTTGGTAAATTTGTAGCTTAGAATCAGAGAAAACAAGTTAGAGCCCGTTTCCAGTAAGCTAAAAAATAACCATTATAATGGTTTTAGTTCCCATCATTTGTTTCTACTGTTACTACGAGAGTTCATGATGTTTGAGATTTTTTTTCTTTAAACATTTTTGTTTTATTTTTGAATTATGGCATTGATGGTAGGTATCAATGGCTTTGCAAAACTGCGCAATGGTTAAATTTCTCGGTGAAACATTTATGGTTTTAACGTTTTCACTGGTGTTTGTGAGCAAAAGTTTAATTTAAATTTTTTAACTGCCGGTATTTTCCTTCCTTTTATAGTCGTAAGACGTACATTACAAAATGACAGGTCTCAATTGCTTCCTATGGAGATATAATTGAACATTTAGTGATTTCGTTTAATATCTAATGTTACAAATGACTTTGAAATTTACTAATTTAAAAAATAGAAACGTATTTTTTGAACTTCGCACCTTTTTGATGTTTTTGGCAGCCTGTTAACCAGTCGCATCGAGGACGGTCCCCATTTTCTAATGAAGTTTAGGTTAATTTGTTTGGTTTAGGTTTTATCTGATGCCAGTTCAATTTTTTATGAACTTTCTAAATAAAGGAATCTAATATTGGTCGTAGTTAATGTTTGTTATTTGATTTTTCATTGTTTTTCTTGTAATTCAAGTTTCATCTACATCTTCATGGCTTTTATTCATCGATTAGTTATTTAATGAACCATATGTATGCTTTTGAACGTTTTCTGTCTCTTCATCATCAGGTAGCCGATTAAGTCGAGAATAAGGATGAGCGGGTTCGAAACATTGTGTGCGTACCCGTATTACCGAGCCTCCTTGTTGGGTTAAAAAAACTATGGTTAAACCTTACAAAGCCTTGCTATTGCCTTTCATCCAATTGGAACACGTAATTTTTCTGGAAAAAAATATTTAGTTAACTTGCCGAAAATGTCATTATATCAAATTTCAAAGATTTATTTGGCATCATTACTGATTTTAAATAGCAAAAAACCGTCAAAAAATTAAGTCAAGAACAATCTCAAAGAATGCAGAAGTTAAACCAACCTATTTCTGAGCTAACGAATATTGTGTCAGCATTTTTATAGGTGTGTTTAGCCGGCAATTTAAACAAATGGGACTATAAAAGCTTATTTGAGGCCATTTTTGATTAAAAAGGCTGAATTTTGAAGAGTTTATTAAAATTTATAGCAAAAAAATTAGATCAAGCAATTCGACAACAGATTTCCATTTTTACAGGTAAAAACAACACTAACGTCATCAACTTTCGTTACCATTTTTAACATATTTTTCAGCAGCATTGGCAAAAAAAATTGGCTAATTATACGGAAAATCTGAACAACAACAGTTAAAATAATGACGTATAATGATGAAACAATGTTCACAAAATCTTAGACCTCGAAACCTCCGTGGAAGAAAAACAAAACTGAAAAAACAAATCTTTATTTAATATTCTGGGCTTGACAGGCTTTCTAATGAAATCATTTACAGCCCTCTACGATGAAGACATCGATCGGCGAAAATTGACAGAAACAAAAAGAACAATTTAAGTATATAGTTCCTCCCCCACTAAAGTGGGTCGGAAAACAACTCAATAAACCGTATAAAACAATCGTTTCTGCTCATAAAATTTTTCCAGAACCCATGAAACTTTTCTTGTCCCTTACGGGGAGCTCATTGATTGCTGCGCCTTGAGGATTGTTGGCTGATATCAATT
>NC_134472.1:35910252-35959821 GCF_964194025.1 Convolutriloba macropyga
CAAAAAATCATCCAGATCGAATCACTCAATAAAAAGTTATCAACGATGGGCCATTGGGCATACCTCAAATTTTCGGGGTGTCACAACTGCCAGATCTTTAATAACTCCATCAGTTTTGGGTCAAATTTAACGGGACATGGCTCATTGAGACCGTTATTATCTAAGCTTCAAAACTATATATGGCACATTAAATTTGGATCACTGGTTGATGAGAAATTAGGTAGTGAGCACGGCCTTAATCGACCTACATACACACAAGGTACCTCGAGCTCGATCATTAATAACTCTACCAAATTGACACCAATCAAGCTCGCACATATATTGTTTGTTAGGGCAGATATTAGGCTTACTCATATCAAAAAATCATCCAGATCGGATCTCTCAATAAAAAGTTATTAACGATGGGCCATCGGGCATACCTCATATTTTCGGGTGTCAACAACGCCAGATCTGTAATATCTCCATCAATTTTGGGTCAAATTAAACGGGACATGGCTCATCGAGACCGTTATTATCTAAGCTTCAAAACTATATATGGCACATTAAATTTGGATCACTGGTTGATGAGAAATTAGGTACTGAGCACTGTGTAATTTGACCAAAATAATACCTCCGAAATGCCCATATGCCACCCAATTAATGCCACCAAAAATATACAAAGGTATGCCAAAGCCCATGCCCATGGCATGCCTGGTATGCTAGGATACACTGATACATTGCTAAACTAACAGAGGGCAGGATTGGCTCTTGTGCCAATCTGTACACCGGCACTGGAACTGTCGTATGCCCATTTTCGTCCTCATTTTGACCCATATTACGTGACAGATTCCCACTATTATCAACCAGGTTTCCACAACTTTGTAAAACTGGGCCCCTTGACAGCATGGGAACCCTCACAGTCTTCTTCATAACTTTTCCTCGATTGGCATATCCAGACCTTTCAAGATCTGAAATATATATATTGATTTTCGGCTAAAATGGGGCTCAAAACGGCTGAAAAATGGCTGAAAACGGCCCAAAACACCTGAAATACCCTCAATATAGCCTCCAGGGGTGCTAATAATCACCCAACAATCAATTTGGTATGCCCCCGGCATCATTTTCTAGCACCCCGGGAAAGTGGCCTAAAAGTAATGCCAAAATCGTGGCACGTTGCGAAATTTTTTTGAATTCGAAAATTTCACTCGAATTTTTTTGAAAAGTTGGTTTTGACTTGGGAATCAACTTCCAAGTGTTATCCAAGTCTTGGTTAAGACTTGGCAGACTTGTAAGACTTGTATTTAGACTTGCCCAGTACTGGAAACCTAAATAAGACTTGGATTTAGACTTGCCTAGTACTGAAATTGACTTGGCGTTAGGTCCGGGTAGTTTATTAATCTTAATCCGTTTTAATAACTGTTTTGACTAATACAAACTATTGAGTAACACTTAAGTGACATATTGATATAATAAGAAAAATTTGGATAATAGTCCTACAGTAACCGTTTGTGAATTTTGCATACGTTGTAAATACCTAAAATGATGAAGGACTTTTGTACCTCTTGTCTAAAATTCACAGTCACATTTATTCAAAATTCACGTTTTAGACAAGACGTCGAACAAGGTAAAGATAGAACGTCACATGTGTTCCCAAAGGCAAAAATTTCTCAAGGTGTACGTTGGGCGACGTAATGTGAGATAGATCTTCCATGCAGTGATTATGTTCTATTACCCGGGCTCTATATTCTCCGCTTTTCTATTCTTCTCTCTCTCTCTCTCTCAATATCTTGTTTTTTACCCATCTATCATGTTTATTCGATCAATCTCACTCAATCGAAGGAAATATATATATATATATATATATATATATATAATATATATATATATATATATATATATATATATATATATATATATATATTTATACACGATGTATCCCATATTATATATGAGTTATCCCATCCTTTCCAACTAAAATACTCCTTTTCGCAAGATCTCTTCGGTCTTGGGATTGACTTCTCACGAGATGCGTAGTTTCTGATTTGCTTTTTCGTGCCAGGCGCGAATGATAGTTCAATTGTAACAATCCATTTGAGTCAAGTTGACTGATGTTTTTTGATATGTCAATAACTTTTAATGACCAGTATAAAGTTAACGTTCGTTGATGAATAATTTCCGGCGAATCATTTATATACATTGAGAAACAAAGCGCTTCAAAAATTGAGTCCTGCTAGACGCCACTGCTAATGATTCTCAATTCAGTTTTTGGAAGCAATCACAACTTCTTTATTTTTATTCCGACCCACTTTATTGGGGGAGGAACTATATGCTCAACTGGTTTTTTTTGTTCAGTCAAATTTCGCCTATCGATATAATCATCGTTCAGATTTGTGAGTGATATCATTAGAAAGATTGTCAAGCGAAAAAATTCAAATTGAGAAACTTCTTTTGTTTTTCCGAGACTTTGAAAACTGTTTGAATTTTTTGAACAAACTGTTTGGGCTGAAGTTTTTTGATTAAATTTATAAAAATTCAGCTTTTTCTCCTCTTGTAGATAATTTTATTGTATCAATTATTCATATTTGTCCCACTTTGTCCAATTTGACCGTTTGTGCAGTCATTTGATAACTAAGATAGGGTCTATGTTTACCTCTGTCTCCCAATAACGTGTTCTCCAATTGACATAATTGGCGGACTTTAATTTAATTCGATACTTATAAAGAGAGATCATCAGTTTTTTTTATATAATGAAAGTTTCGTTAGACAAAAAATTTTTTGCGCATTTTTTTAAACAATTTAAACAGAAGCGTTTATCAGAAGTTAGTTTTTGGCCGAAAAGGGCTTAGAACTTGTTTTAGGCCTGTGCTCTTCAAAATATTTTATGGGCAATATCCAGACAAATCTGTCACTATTTAATAGTTAAAATTATACGAGATCTCATTTTTTTTCATTAAGGTACAAAGTATTTGAATACAGCTCATGGTTTTATGGCTCCGACAAAACGTTTTCAAACTTTTTAGTGAACTGTTGAGTTTGGCCATCATTTGCTATTCTTATTGAAGTTTTATGTCAAACTCTTTTTATTCAGTTGTCTAAATTTCTATCTAAGGAGCAATTGAAGAAATTATCTAATGCTTTCAATTGATACTTAACAATAGTTTTCACCTGACATAACCAGGTATAACACAAATATCATTAATTTTTATTTTAATTTTTTCGGTCATTTTAACTATTTGGGATCTGTTCTTTGTTTTAATGTACAATTAGAAATAGCAAGACCAATTTTAGTCTTTTTCTTGAAATCTTATAATATAAAAAGTTTTTGGATTGTCATGTTAATCAAAGACTGGAGCGTTTTAAATCAGAGGTGAAATAATGGTGGGTCAAAATCATCTGTAAGTGGAGACCAATAAACATACCTGGTAATTTCAACTAAAAACTTACGGCACTCTTGGCTGCGAAATAATTTGCGTAAATTTTTTTGTAAAATTTTGAGATCTGTTTTTGTTAGTTGTTTTTTTTAGTCTTTTGACTTAGATTCTTTCAATAATAACTAGTCCAGAATGCGTCTTACACAGTAACAAATTAATATATTTATTAGTTTTCTGGTGAAAGCTTATGCTTGTGATGACTTATGTTTTTGAAAAATGTTAGCGTAATCTCATCAATTAGAGACGTTGAATTCTTTTCCCACTAGATTGGGCTGCAGTCTTCATGGCTTTTTATACTTTCAAAGGCGTTTTTTTTAAGTTGATAGTACAAATTTTCATGATTTTTTCTTTTTTTTATTTTCTTTGCCGTCCTCTCCGATTACCATACTAACGACAATTGTGTAAAGTGTCAGGTATAACAATAATGGTGGAGAGAAGAGAAGGTTATTTGATTACATCTTATTTTTTTCAATAGATTATGATTTTATTAGGCTTCGACATCGTTTCCGTGCCAAATTTATTTGAGTTCTTGATGTTTGCTTTTGTTTGATCTTTATGTAGTCGGATTGCATTCTGGATAATGAATTATCTCAAGGGTTTTGTGTGTACGTTTAAAAAAATCCACTGTTTGATTTCAACTGATAGATAATGGTTTTCATAACTTTGATATTAACTGTTTTTAAAAATTATAAATGCTTTTTTTAACTTTGCCCTTTCTGATTCTTTGTCTAATTGTTAATTATTCTCAATAAAGACAAATCCCGTATCTATTCTGGTCAAATTCAAGTACATTGATTCCAATTAGTTTTTATCTGATGGCGTTTGGACTTTTTCCTGAAGTTTTTTTAATATTTTTTTTTCGAATATACTTAGACAATGAGTTTTCGTTGTATATCTGATGGCGTTTGGACTTTTTCCTGAAGTTTTTTTTATATTTTTTTTCGAATATACTTAGACAATGAGTTTTGGTTGTAAAGAATGCTTGTTGTTTTTACTTGATTATGTTGTTTGTCTTTCTTTTACTCTCCTGAATGACAGGTATCATCGGCGCTCTGATGAGTTATTATTTGATTTGGATATGGTTTGTACCTAAAGCGATTATTTAAATTGGATATACCAATGTTTTTTGAACAAATATAAATTTTTGAAAGTTTTCTGTCTCTTCCTCATGGAAGACATAAATTGCGCGATGAACATGACTAATGAACATTCTAAAATATTAGTGCATGCAAGATAATTTTTATACAGATATTGCTTTTCTACTTTCAACAAAGCTTCTAAATGTAGGCTAACAAGGTCATGTTAAAAGGACAGATAGAAAATAGTGAATTTCATTTATCAGTTCTCCATTCGATGTAACAAAAACAAGTTTTGGCTAGTAAATATTGCACATTAAGTTTTCACATCTTTAGTTTTTTATCTGCATTCAAGCGACTTCTTCCTGTTCGAGAGTTCTGCGTGTAAAATCTTTCACTCCATTTTGCGAAACTGAATTAGGACTCGTCACCTGTACATTCGGAGAATTCGGCTTAATTTGACTACTTTCGGGTAATTTGACACTTATGCCTTCACGCTCGGCATTGACTGCATTGAGACTGTCGCTCTTTTTAGCCGAAAGCTTTGAGTTCATACCAATCAGTTCGTGTAATTGTTGTTGAAGGGAAAGTTTATGAATCTGAGCTTGTAAATGAGATGAGTTTGCTTGGGAAGTTTGAATTTGTGACTGAGTTTGTTGTTGATTTTGGCTACTAGCTGACGCCATGAGGTATGCATACGCTAGTGGGTTCATACCCGAATTACTTGCCCCGAGAGCACTTTGGCTTTGAAGTTGACTGTGTATCATTCCCATGTGTTGTGCCCACGCGTTTTTCATGCCCGGATTCGTACCCAACCCTGCGGCCAGGGACTGGGCCAGACTTAAAGCTTGTTGGTTGCGAGTGTTCAAAGCATTGAGTGATTGTTGACGCAGAAATTCGTTCACCGCTTGTTGAGATGGTTTCCCAAAGTTTGAGCTCGAAGCTGCCGCGGCTAGTTGTTGCTGTCTCTGTTGCATCATTAGACTGAAATTTGCTGCATTAAGGGCATTCCCTTGTGGACCAGTGGAAGCGGCAGCTGAGATTGAGAAATGCGGTGCAATTAGGGGGTGGTAGGGGTTGGCACCTGAGTGGCAGTAGCCTTGGGGTGTGAGAGGGTCGAATTGAGACATCGTGGGGCTGAGTTTGTC
This sequence comes from Convolutriloba macropyga, assembly GCF_964194025.1. NCBI lineage: Eukaryota > Metazoa > Xenacoelomorpha > Acoela > Convolutidae > Convolutriloba > Convolutriloba macropyga. The sequence continues at coordinate 35,915,887 of NC_134472.1, forward strand.
CTTGGTTGACTTTTTACACTTGTAGCGGTGGTTTTGGAACCAAATTTTTACCTAAAAACCCAAGATTTGTTGACATATGAACAACCCAATATTTGTTGACAAATGAGGGGGGTTGCATGAGTCGATGGGCACAATATTGTACAAAGTTGTCCTGATTTTTCACCCCTATTGTACCCCAATCATTTAACCGATATTATTTCTTTATGTATTTGGGAAAATCTGCATCCAAAAGCGTGGAGGTTGGGGAAGTGAATCAAAGTTTTTAGTGGTTTGTGGATGTAGTTTAGGGATGATAAGATTAGGTTGATAAGCTGGGGTTATAAACTAAGGGTGAAATAACGGTGGGATTGAAGGATGTGGTGTTAAAGTGCTGGGGCTAAATGAATCGGGGTGAAAAGATAAAAAAAAAGAGTACAATACCTGTCCAGGTGTGAGGTTGATAGCATTGGCCAGCTGTTCCCTCTCTGGTGCACTGAGATACCTCTGTCTTCTAAAAGTGGATTCCAACTGGTATGTCTGGCTCTTTGAGAACAAAACTCTCCTCTTCCTCTTTCCCCCTTTCCCACCCGGGCTACCTGACAGGGGTGAGCCTTGTTTTCCAGCCTCATTTGGGTTCTTGATCAAGTTGGACAGGAATGAGGATTTCTCAGCATCAGAAAGCGATTCGAAGTTGGCGCTGTTGAGATCTAAAACCGAAAATGCCTCATATATCAAAGAATGCTCCAAGCGTTTCGAAAACCTACAGAAATTTTGTTCTATCTACCCTAGATGCATTGTTGCAAAACGCTTCCGGAAAGAAAACCATGGAAAAATCCCACTTAATTTTGGATAGGAATAAACCCCCACGGAAATAAACCCCCACGGAAATAAACCTCCACTTAACTTTTAACGAGCTGCGCATTTAGCGCGCTTGGCCATGCCTCGCGGGCCATGGGACTTGATATGAAAAATCATGACCAAATTTCAAACTTAAACTGGGGTTTTTTTCCCGTCGGGGCTTATTTCCTAGACCCGTTGGAAAACTATTGGAATTCTCATTTTCTACGTTCGAAAAGCATCGTCTAATGATTGTTCTTTTGTTTTCTACAATAGTGAAAAGTAATTTTCCAAAAAAATTATTTTGTGATAGAGTACGAAATTAACACATAGATCTAAGCAAAGAAAATGAAGCGTTTTTTTTTCAAACGCGTAAAAAATTATACAACATAAATGAAAATTACGGATCTGTTTTTGATGGAAATATGACATTGTGTTGATCTTATTGATTGTCTGCATAATTTGATAGTAATGAACTGATACGTAAGCCAACGTTAACTCCGACGTTTAGCGTTCAACATATTGCAATATAATCTATTTTGCAAGATGCAGACTCCCGGTGTTTATCTTGCACGAGACGTTTAATATTGCAAAATAGACTTGAAGGATTGAAAGATAGACCTAAAATCCACCCTCACAGGTAACAAACAATTAACAATGGTACTGCCAACTCTACAAATACTTACGTTTCATATCTGCATGGCTGGAAGGAAACCTTCCATAAGCACCTGCACTTGATACGCCTTCCAACCCCGTCATCTTATGACCTGATGACGTCACTCTATGACTGATTCCCGATGACCGTCTCTCCCCGTCGTGGTCTTCATCATCTTCATCATCATCGTCGTCATCTTCTTCGATGTCATCGCCAAGCTGTGTCTGGTCATCGTCTTCGTCTTCGTAGTAGTCGAGAACCTCCTCCGATCCGACTTCACTCGTTGCCTCTTCTTGGTCGAAGCCACTAAAATAAAATACATTAAGATTAAGCAATGAACAAAAATTTTCCAAACTGGAAGTGCACTCAAGTATCACATGTAACCTGAAACAGGGTACCAAATCATGCAAACAATCAGCAAACACTATCAATCTAGTATTTGATACGGTTTTTCAGACTGTCAAATAGTTTATAATGTTTGTTTGAGACAGAGATATAGAACATTACATAGAATTTTACTTTATGTAACTTTACGTAGCAATTTGCCTTATCATAGGGGACTCAATTTTAGCTGCCATTTCTTTTCTCTTTTTTTAAGCTCAAAAAATCTGTCAAATAAATAAAAACTCAATTTTTCGCAATTTTTTTAGGGTAGAATGAATATTATGGAAAATATTAACTTCTGAGGAAAAATCTAAAACGAATTTTGTTTCAGATACGTACAAAATTATAAAACACACTAAAGGAGAATATGGACAGTAGGTCATTAAAAAAGCTCTCTGTAGGAACCTAATTCTTGAAGATTTGTGCCGAATCAAGTCAATCAATTCAAACATCTTTTTCTCAAAAATTGCTCCTGATATTACAAAAACTGACCACCCACAACAGACATATATAGTATCGAAAAAAAATTTTTTGTCCAACTATTGTGCACTTTTGTTACCTGTCATTAAAACTGCAGATTGAGCCCGCTTGTATGGTGGAATTGCCAGTTGGGTCCAGAATAGAGGTCGAAGTGGACGAAATTCTCAATTTCACGTTGTTCACACTGCTTGTCAATGATGAAGCTGTCTTGGTCTTATTGGAACGCAATCCCAGAATTTCGTCCATGGAAAATCCCGGCATTCTCGAAACTTCAGGTTGTTTTGATGGACACGTGATTAATCTGATGAACAAAAATTTGCTGAACTTATTCGAATGCGACAAAAATTTTAAGCGTCTAATTCAAGAGTTGATTTTAGGGACATTTAAAGAATAATTTTAGCAGTAATGTGAGAGTTGAAGAAGAAAAGTGGAATTGAATTTGTTTATTTTAGTTTATTTTCCTTTTGTAATCGGGAAGCCAAGTGTTAAAAATGATGTCAATTTTTCTAATCAATTGTTCGTAAATCAATGCTTGATTGCACAATTGAACAACTTGTTGCCGCTTTTCTTATTGGATGACAGAATTGTGCGCTCCCATTGGTTGTTAAAATTTTTCCTTCTCTTATCCTTATATTGATTACATTGTTTTCCTACCTTGTTTCCCCTGTGGAATTTAGTTGTCTTTAATCACTTGATAAATGTTATTGTGCCAGATTAGAAAAAAATAAATAGACTTTCTCACGCTCAATCAACTTGAAGTTTTGCACAAATTGAAGCTTGCAAGCTAATCCTTCTTTTGAGCAACGAATGAATGAAAATTTTGCAGGTTGCAGCTATTGTTTGTTAAAAATGGAACCTAAAACACCGACATGGGTGTTTCGCATTTACTCTTGTTGATCTGAAGAGCGGCTGTCAACAATTTGTTTACTTTTCTGAAGTTGGGCTAAATGTCAAGTTGAGTAAAGGATGTTTTGGTTTTCCAAACGCACTTAACCTCTCAAAGTCAATTGCGGTTCAGATAAGCAAACTGGAGCATGATCTAGTAAATAATAAATATTTACAAATTAAATATGAATTAACGGTAAACATGACGTCAAACTAAATTAAAGTGAACCACAAAACGCCAAAAGTCTAACTTTTCAGTCCCTCTATAAACCAAAAAGCGCTGAAAGTTCTTAATTATTCTACTGTTACTTTTTGAAGCTCTCCGAATGTTTTTAGACATGAGTTTTATAGACTAACAGCAATGATGCCTGCTTTTTTTTAGTTTTGCTACAATATGCTAAATCAAAGATTCTTGCAATTCGGACAGTTACCTTACAGGAGGCTTGCAAGATCTTGCAAGATGATGCGTTATTGCAGGAATTTTGCAAGTCTCTCAAATGCGAGATCCGGCGTTCATCTTGACTGAGGTGGTAATATTTTTCTACTCAATTCTTTTAGTAAACTTATTCCTAACTAGTCGTCAGCTCGTGGAAACGGATATTATTCCGTCTTTAATTCCATCTGAAATTTCCTTTTTGGATGCTTTCGAAAGATTTGGCCATGAATTAGGAAAAAATAATGATAAGTTCGTTTTCTAGTGGATAAAAATTTTCATCAGTATAAAGATCATTAGAAATAAATAGAAAAATGTCAACAACTGGACGCAAATAAAATACTTACAAGATCCAAACTTTTAGCAGGGTTCCTTGCTTTGAAGTCGTTTTTTGTAGACCGTGACAGCTTAAAACTTGAATGGTGTTTGTTTGTTTCTGAGAAGGCCGACAATGACTTGTTCTGAAGAGGAGTTTTATGAAGTGAGTTTGTCGGGTCGCTGTTTGTCTTTCGCCCTTTGGTTTACTCCAATTTTCAAGTGATTAGGGTCAAATTTTTCTCAGTCAATTATGTGTTCACTCTCGCTCAATTGTTACTCTTGAAGTAGGGCAAATTAACTAGCCATTGCAGTTATATCTTGCCAGTAACAAATTAAACCAATTATAATAGGGTTAATTTTATTAAGCAAAACTTTTCTCCTTGCAAGTTTGGGCTAATTTTGTTGCTGAATGGTCCAATCACGGCGAGGTGCTCGATGCAAGTTTCTTGGGGTAAAAATAAGTTCTGCAGGTCTGTTTTCGAGAGACGTTGATTTAATTAATTTGACCCAAGTTAAGGTCAATTATGTTACAGAATTAAGTGTGTCAAATTGATGGGAATTGTGTTAATGACAATTGAACTAGTTATAACTAGTTATAGTTATCATTTTCGACCCTGTAACAGGTGATTGTTTGTCATTAAGTTTGTTACAACTGTGTGCGAGTAGTTATTCGATATCAGTTTGGATTGGTACGCAATTTGAGCAATTGTGATTCTAAACCAATTCTTTTTATTACTAAGTTAGTTTAACTTCACAATGGGTTCTAAGTTACCCATTGGAGAGTGGTGTGTTGTGCATGTATGTTTGGGGGGAGGTATCAGTTACACTGGTTAGGGTTCTTCAATTTAAGGTCAGTGGGTTAAACAAGGTTTACAATTAAACAATAAACGAGGGGCGATTCACATAACGGGTCTCTAACAAAGGGAGTTATTTGTAATTGATAGGAGCTCATTAATAACAACTCAAATCATTTGTTTAACTCATGGCCGTTTGGGCCTACAAAATTACCTGAGTAATGAGTTAACCCGCTCCCTACTAATTAGTTAACAAACTAGGTTAATACAAGATAAGTATACGATGAAGCAGACTTTGTTTGTATTCAACTATCTCACCCCCAAACGCTACCCGGACCCTTTTGTATGTACTTCAATAAAACTTGTCAAAACATTCATTCTACAGTCTAAACGGCATCAAAACAATTCAAATGTCAACTTCTGTCTGAAACACGCTTCACCTCTCTCACCCAATCACATTGCAACATTTATTCCACTCTCATCGCCCCCGCCGACAGTCCAAATAGCCGATAGATGTCATCAACCAATTCATTTCCAATAAATATTACCGAAACACGCATTAGAATGAAAGATCTAAGCAGTGACAGATTTGTTCAAACTTGCAATTTAGTGCTTCGAGTTCAGCTAAAGAGTCTGTTAAAGATCCAGCAAATCGTTATAAATATTTTTTAACATTCCAACATAAATATCATAAATGTGGTGCCTTTAAATCATAGTAAAATTTTTCTGTTCACACTTCAGTTTCATTCAAGGGATATTAATTCAATTCTGAACGAAATTTGCTCTCTTATCTCCACTAAAACACTTCCCGTTTTATTTTGTCTTTCTTCCCGTGTCGTCTTTCGCGCTCAATGATAGAGTGATTAAAACATTGAGTGTCATCACAAAGATTTGTCCTCGTTTTTGTGCATCTAAATTGTGATGCAATTGACACCAAGTCTCAAATAGCCTCGTTAGACAACGACAGTGGCAGAGTGATATTGGGACTGAACAGAAAAATTTTTCACATTTTTTGTCAACTTTTATTCCTGTAGAAATAAAAAATACAGGTTTAATTTTTTGCGTAAGAATTGCAACTGTATACAGTGACTGCAACGGTATATGATATGTACGATAAAAATTTGTCCGCTAGAATCTTGATATAGTGAGATAAGTGAGAAGAAGACGCTTGTTCCCTAAATAGACAGTCGTTAGCGCGGAATATGATCTTCACTTCAAGTGGTTATATAGGATTCGATCCAGCATCTTCTAACATACAAGCCAAGTTCTCCCAAGAATTATACGAACACATAAACTCTATTTGGGTTGTTGTCAGATCATTTCTTACGTTTTTCTGACAATTGATAGACGGTGTGAGCCATCGGGTAATAACGAGAAAATTAAACACAGCTGTTCATAGCTGACAAAGTTTCGGTCAGTTTATCTATTCGGTTGAGTGATACCGAGAAACAAGATATTTGTAATACCTCGAATGTCAACTTAGAGTGAAGATCATGATCTTCAGCTGAGCACACAAAACATGTACCTCTTATCAGAAGCGAGCATTGAGCGATTCCCAGCTTTCATTGGAGAAATATCCCAGACTAAAAAGTCAACATTAATTGACACTTGTCTTCAACTGCTAAGATTAATGGCAGTTTGCAGATGAGAAATTTGTTGAGATTAAGTGCGCTGTAATTAATGACTCTCTGATCATAGTTCAAATAAACATTATGCGATTGCTTTCTCTTACTCTAAGGACCATAAATTTCAAAATATTGAATTATTGCTCTTTTCTGTTGAGTTTGAGTAGGCAAACATTTTAAATTTGCTGAAATTTTGCACAATAGAACACTATCTGCAGTTTGCAGTCCCTTTTTGCTGATTTAAAGTTGTCACAGGTGAAAGCTGGTCAAACTATGTCAAGTTGAATTTTAATTACCCGGTCGTAAACTTTCAATCCCTCCCTCTCTTCCTTTCGCAACCAAAACTTAATCTGAGCGGTGTCTGGAATTGTAGACATTGGTGACATTTTAAACTGGATTCGGTGATTTAGAGCATTTCGCAGAAATGATCTTATTTAATGTCATAACCACCAACTAACAGACTGATGATAAAGTACACAAGAGTCAACACTGAGATGAGTCATTAGGATGCGCCTGATGTGAAAATCGATGATTAAACCAGTTCAATTTGCGGTAACTAATCAATTTGTTTGAAAAGAATTTCCTCATGATAAATTTGTCAAAATTTTTGAATGGTTTTATTGAAAATATTGTTGCTGGCTTCTCATTATATTCCCAAAGACACGAAAGACATTATATTCCCAATTATGGCACGAAAGAGAATGAAACGATAGTAGCATAATCATTCTTTCCATTTAAAATTATGTTAAGGTGTTTTTGTGTGCGTGCGCGCCTGTGTGGGTGTATGTAAGGGTGCGCGTATTTTCAATGTGTTTGGCATGTATGAGAGGGAGAGAATAGAGGTATTGAAACTTATTGAAACTTAAGATATACACAAACAAAAATCTTCTAGTTAGTTTAGTTAGGTTAAATTGAGATTTTTCAATGTTTTACATTTTCAAGCTTAAGAAATATAAAATAAAAACATACGACCATAGTTTTCTAAGAAATGATGAGGAAATCCATTTTTTTCAAAATTTTGTTTAAAGGACCTTCCTATCCGTCCATGTGTTTTTCATTAAAAAATATTTTTTTCTCTATATTAAAAGTATTTTTGGGAAGTTCATGATATCAGGCAATTTAAAGCTCTCAAAATAGAGAAAATGAACTTTGAAAATGTGAAACTAAAAGCAGAAAAATAACTTTTTTTATAAATTCTAGAGTTTTGTTTGCAAAGAATTCTTCTTGTTTAATCAGAGCGAACCTGAGTATTTCTAAAACCTTTGAAACGCGTAAAAAACCAGTATTATGGAACTGACAACAAATAAATCAAATTCATTGTTATGAAAAGAGCGAAATCGTTTACCTTTCTTATTTGTACTCTTTTTAATGTCAGTTCAGATGGTTCGAACTTATTTCCTCCGGTATAATGAATGCAGACCAATTTGAAAACTAGTTTGTCTTTGGATTGTCAGTTTGAGAAATTTTAATACATGTTCACATTTTTTTTGAAAACAGAGACAACTTTTTTTCACTGCTCTGTTTTTTGAAATTGCTTCTTGAATTGACCCTTTCCAACCACAGAGCGTTTCTGTAAATTGAAAAACTGATTGCTTCTTTGATTGTAAAACCTCTCATTCGAAAAACTAAAATTTCTATCGAACGAAAAAACGGAAACTTTCTTTTCTTTTTCATTTCTCATGAAAATTATTAAGCAATCCTGTTTCCTACTTAAAATGCTCTTACTTGAAAGAAGGAAAAACGCCAAAACATTAAAATTCCTGATAATCAATGCTCCTATAATTTCGAAACAAAAAACACTACGAACAGTATTCAAGGTTCCTTCACATGTTAAAAACAACTTGAGGCAGAAAGCAAAAGCAGTCAGAAGTATGAAAAAATTAGAAAAGTAGTTGAATTAGAAAATTTTGCTAAAAATTGCTGATTTAGAAGTAATCAGAATCAAAATTTTTTTTTATTATATCCAATTTTATAAAACGTTTGCGTAACTCTTTAGTAAACGAACCAGTGGATTGCGCTCATGAAACATCAAAAACAAAAAAAACACATTTCAAAATAATTCAAAATATCCATTCCCCATTTGAGTGTCAATTTTACTCATACGTCACCTAACTTTTCAGAAAACCAACAATCAAGACAAACATGTACGTTGACAAACAGTGTGTAAATATCAGATGCCAAAGAGAAAACTTTAATTTCTTTCCTTTTGGGTGGCGAGGTTTTATTTGTTTTTGTCTGTGTGTGTCTCTGTGTGTGTGCGATTGCGTGTGCGTGCCCACCAGCGTGGGTGTATGAACGGGTGAACGTAATCTCAAAGTTTGTGGCATGTATGTAAGAGAGAGATAGAGAGACACAGAACGAGAGCTAGGGTTGGAGAAAAATTTCCTTCAAATGTTAGACACAAATAGAGGCGGAGACACAAATAGGGGCAGAGTGCAAAAACTGTTGAAAAAAATCAAACGAACTACTTCACATTTGCTAAAAATCTGTCCAACACCAGGTCTCCGCTATAACACTTCTGACAAACTTTGATAATTAAATTGTGCCGTTGTGCTCATGAACTATCAAGAATGAAGAAAAATATCTAAAAACTGTTATATGTAAAGTTTTAACGTTTGGTGTCAAAAATACAGTTACTGATACTGTTGCCGCAAAAAACTACACACTTATTTGATGTAGAAATACAAAAAAAGTTTAAATGGACAGTGACGAACATTGAGTTGTTATCAATGAACAAAAACAGAATATAAAATGTTTTTTCTTTTTTGGTGTTGGGCTTTGTATCTGAATTTGATGAGTGTTTATGTAATATTTGTTGTTGTGTGCGTGCACTTATCTTTCCAGAGTCTGTTCTTTTGAAAAAAGACAGCGTATTTTTTGGTTCAGACTTTACAAGTATTTTTCTCCAATGCATATAAATTGCTTTCGGAATCTCCCAACGGTTTCTCTGGTGGAATTTAAAAGTTCTTTTGCAAAGTTGATAGGTATGTTGGAGTATTCTGTGCTGAGAACAGACTCGCACGAGCCGTATTGTTATCTTTAAATAGTTTGTTTGTATTATCAAACAGAATTTTTAAAAAAAATCACTCGGGTCTTTATTTTAATTATGTACAAACTTATTTTGGACGAAGCTTTACTTCGTTAGCACAGTCCGTCCGTAACTTTGATTTTGTTAGTCTGAGATCAAACTATCAAAATATTTAACAGCAATCCAGGATATAACTTAACATAACACTTTTCGTTGTCCAATCCACACTTAAAGTTAACTTTGAGAACGACAATATATAAAACTATAATCCACTTGTAGGCCAACTCTCGACAAGTCTAGGTGTATCTTATTTTGCTACTTTATCAGTCAAACTTTTACTGAGCCGAAAATTTTTCCTAGATAACTGAAAAAAATTAAGAATCGAGATTATAAGTTTTAATGTCTTTGTTATCTTAAGCACAATATAATAATTATATCAATCAACTAGTCCATTACCGACGTTGACTGTTCAGTTCAGTTCACTGACTAGACTCTCATTTTATATTCCACTCATTTTTGAGTCCCTGCAATAAATCTGGAAAACCATATATCATAAGTAGCGTAGTTTAAACATAGTTGAAAAAATAAAAGAACGCCCATTTCCAGGGTTTGGTATTTTCTGTATTTTCATAGGAAAACTATTTATGTTGAGGAAATGTATTCAGCGAATTAACCTCATTTGCGGTTGTTGGGTTATTTGAGACGCTCGTGAAATTTATCAAATACAATTTCTCTTCTAATATTCCTCTAATAGCCATCATCCGGGTGCAAATTGTAGTAACAAAACACCTTTTACAGATCTCAGTTGTTTTCCATTGGCTGCTTTTATTTATGCCTAATTAGATGGATAGATTTCATTCTTCCCAGTTTAGTGGGTTGATCACGCGTGGAAAAGGCTGCTCGAATCCCGCTGTTTAATTTCGTATCTGTGTGAGAAGAGCTACGTGTGTTCAGTGCAGTTGACTTTTGTGCCTTTTGAAAGAGGGTTAATTTATGATAGTTATCACGCGGTGGGGGGTTGTTCACGCACACCCGGGATATTTCACAAATTAGCCCTTGTAGCACACCAGATACAAACCCCAGATGATAACTGAACAAGATCCCCTTCTGGTGTACAATAAATGGGACTTTGATCATTGAATGAAACACATCTGAATTTAATAAACAAAGATAAACAAGACAAGCTGAAATTCCCCATCAATCTTAAGTTATTTTTTTTGTTTTTCCCCCAAAATTAGAAGAGCTCAAGTGGAAGAAGAAGTGAACAAGGAGTGAAGTGACTTCTTTGATACATTTAAATAAATTCAAGTTTTGTAACTAATTTCGAAACTAAAAATTTTTACAACAATTCATTCCTAAAATTGCAATTTCTATTGATTAGTACCGCATCTAATATTATTCCACCAATCATTTTCAGCAGTTTCGATTCCAAGAACGGTATAAAAATAAACGGTCTTGAGATACACTAACTCAAATATAAAAAAACTGAGAATGTTGCCGTCAGAACCCGTTTCCGTTCTTTCATTTTTCTGATGAACTGATTTTGAACTGATGCTTCCAATTAGTGAAGTTAATAATAATAATAATAATAATAATAATAATAATAATAATAATAATAATAATAATAATAATAATAATAATAATAATAATAATAATAATGAATATAAGTAAACTTGGTTGCACCAAGCTTAGTACGTCGCTAACGGGGCTTGAATTTGGTTTCCCTCAAACACTGTCCATCCATATGGGTATAATTTGTAATTAAAATTCTTCTTAGCTAAATCAAATAGATATTCTTTGACTTCTTTTTTGAATTTGTGAGGACTTGAATATGGGCTATAGTTGGGAAAATCACATGCCAGTGACATCGAATTGTTGAAGTTTGTAACTCGTTGGAAAAAACTTGATCGGCAACGTTGGCGATTACATTCGTTTGAGTATAAAAATATTTTCTCGTTTGATCGTGTTTTCGGATGTCCATTCCTTATTTGCCAAAATTAATCTGCCTCAAGTGGAAGTTTTCTTGTCAAAATTCTGTTCAAAACTAGGAGATCCAAAAAGACAAGTTGATATGTGATCGGAAGTAAATTTACTGATCGAAGACAATCATTGTATTCTTTATCAGTAAAATGACTGTTTGATTGTATCCATTTTAAACTTTTTCTCTGAAGCCTTTCCATTTGCCTGACGATAGTTTTACTGGCATACCAAACATTTGATCCATAAAACAAGGTTGATATTATGTAAGTTTTGACTAGGTTGCATTTAACTGACAATTTTGTTTCACTTGGAATTGATCTCTTTAGATAAGCAAGCTTCTGATTGGCTTTTCGTAGAACAAAACTTAAATGATAATCCCATGACAAATTTTCGGAAAAATATATGCCCAGGTCTTTGAAGTGTATTTCCTGTGAGATGTTTCTATGGCTGGGAAGAGGCAAAATTTGCTTGTTTTGATTTTTACGTAAGGAAAATTGCACGTTTTTAAATTTATCGAAATTGAAGTTTAACCGATTCTCCTTGCTCCACACAATAGCATTTTCAATATCTTTTTCCAGCTGCATTTTATTGTCTACAGTGCTGACGATTTTTGTGTCATCCGCGTATAAAAAGCACTCATTGACAATTATTTCGGGTAGGTCATTTATATAAATGGAAAAAAGAAACACAGTGAATATTGACCCTTGAGGCCCACCGCTGGTGATCGGTCGAAAGTCCGATTTTCCGCAAGATATTACAACTTTCTGTTGTCGATCTGTTAAATATGACGCAAAAAACCTCAAGAAAGCACTATCAAATCCCATTCGACATAATTTTACAAGTATGATGTTATAATTGATGGTGTCAAAGGCTTTTGCTATGTCTAGATACACTGTCATTGGCATTTTGTTGGCTCCAAGTAACTCATACAACCTGTTGCAGTAGACAAGCAATTGAGTGATGGTTGAACGATTTTTCCTAAAACCATGTTGCTCTACGCAAAGCTTTTGTTGCAGAAAGATTGAGAACTGTTTATACACCATACGCTCAAATAGTAGTGACAAGGAGCTAAGCATGGCAATCGGTCGGTAGTTTTTGATATCTAATTTGCTACCACTTTTGAAATGGGGTCGTACATGCACTTTTTTCCACAAACTGGGAAACTCACATTTGCTAACACAGCAACTGAAGATAAACAAAAGTTGATTCGAAATGTACGGTAAAGCAGATTTCAGAAATTTTGGGCTGATTCCATCAGAAGAGTTAGCACCACTACGTATGTTTTTGACTTCCTCGCTCATAGCTGCTTTGCTAAACTGAATGTCATCAAGAAATATTTCTGGACTTTGATTAAATGGAATAACAACTTCAGTATCGTCTTGAACAAAAACAGAAGCGAAATAATTGTTAAAACAATCTGCAACGCTCTTGTACCCAAAGACTTCTTTTTCCATGTACACCATTTTCTCTGGAAGAGCTGGTTGTTTTGTTATTTGTCTCATCAGTTTATATGCATCGTTTGTTGACCAGACCTTGCTTTTTTCAACGAAATTTTTCTTGTCATTATTTAGAGAAATGGATAATTCTTCTGTAAGTCGTGAAATTTTCTCTGCGTTTTGTGTATTTTTCAAAGCTGTTCTGAGTTTATTTTCTAAATGGATACTAATAGAGGACATGTAAAAAGGTGCATTCGTTCTTCTAGATGTTTTGAGTGGAATTGCAATAGAAGACGCTACTTTTAATTTATGGTAAAAGGAGTCGACAATATTATCAACTGAGTCAAATGAAGACATTGGAAAATTAAAATTGATCGTAAATTCGTTCCAATTAGCTTTGCCAATATTTAAACGTTTCATTTTAGGCAAGGGTTCTTGCTCAGCATATTCAATCGAAATTTCAGCTAACAAATACTTGTGATCTGAGAACGATTTCTCCTCTAATATTTCGCTACACAAATTAGCATTGTTACTCAGAAAAATGTCCAGCGAGCTTGCATGAGATTGCAGTGATGACATATTTAGTTTTTTGAATTCGTTCAAAACTGCTTTTTCGTATGAACAATTACTACTTAAAGTAAGCCAATCTGTGTGAGTGAAGTTAATATCACCATTCAAAAAGAAAGTAAAGGATTCAATCGACCTTTGATATTCTTGGACATCTCTGACAATCTCTTGAATGGTTTTGCAGAACAAATCTGCACTGATTCTATATTTGCTGTCAGCTGGGGGATTATAAATGGTGATAATAACGATTGTAATCTCCTTGAAAATGTATAAGCAACAACAAATGAAATCTGAATTTGTTCGCAAAACCTCCATCTTGCATGATAAGGTGTTTCGGTGTGCTATTAAGACGCCCCCGTGTGGTCCATGTTTTCTATCTGATCGCGACTGGACTGAATAAGATTGACTAATTAAGACTTCTTGGTTTTCAATAATTGGGTTTAACCAGGTTTCTGTGAGGCAAACAATATCGGGAGAAATAGTTTTAAGGAGGATATCCAACATCACTCGTCTATCCATACTTAATAATGAACGACAATTCAATGATAGTACACGCAAAATTTTACTTGATTGTAGTCAACTGAAATCAGGAGAGTTCGTTAGTAGGCGACTATTTTTTTCTATAGATAAGTTAGTGTCAATCATTTTGTTCCTGAAAAACAGCCTAGCTGATCTAATTTTAATGTCTGAACGGTTGGTATTCATGTTTTGAGCAAGTTTAAATCGATACTCTAGAGCTTGTTTTTCTTTTTCCCACTCATTTTTCGATAAAAACGGTTTGATAAATACATTGTCGGCCTTCAATTTTGAATTTGACATCATCATGATTCTGCAATTCCAAGTGTTTGAAAATTTTACAACCAGCGGTCGCGGACGAGTTTGGGTTGAGCTAAATTTACCCAGACGAAAAATATCTTCAATATTTAATGTCTGGATTCCAACTTTTCGAGCAAGTTCTTCAACTGATTTTTTGTCATGACTGATTCTGTCCAATACGGTCACTAATGTATCGTTTGTTTTTTCTGGTACTCCCAAAAACTATGATTTTATTTTCTCGCTCTGATTGACTAGTTAGATCAGCATTCACTCTTAACTTCTCAGTAATCTTTTGAGGTTCATTCTCGTATCGTGAATTTTTAAGCGTCAATTTAATTTCTTCTATGTTGTTGAGCATTTCACTTTTAAATTCAGTAATCTCTTTTTGCAAGTCCTCTCTTATTCCAGCAACGCTCTGTTGGAAATTATGCAAACTTTCTGTTTCATTGTTTTGGTGACATATGACCTTTGCTCTAGAGGCCACGCAGGCCCAAAAAGCACCATTTATCTTGTCCAATGCCGCGAAGTTTTCATGCGACAAATCTGTACATGCAACGTGAAACCATAAATTGCATTTAAAGCAGTTAATGCAGTAATTTTTGCAATTCAATTTGCAGGAACCGCAAGGAAAATTTTCAGAGGCGTTGTTACTTGTTTTAGTGCCTTTCTGTTTTCCCATTTCTGACTGGTGCATAAAAAATAGGCGTGGGAGAATAGCTTTCGATTGTTTTCACAGGCAAAACGCCCCAGAAAACTGGGGGGGGGACAGACTGAGCCTTCACAGGTAGACCACCCTGTAACTTCTAATTAGCCAAGTTCATAAAGACAAATGCACTGCTGAGAAAACGATTTTAAAATTTGCTATTGCTCAACAAATAGAGGGCAGTTTATGGTCAATGAAAAAACTGGCATTCGTTAATTTTTCTGCAAAATTTTTAACTGTGAAGATTAATTTTGCAAAATAAATGATATTGGAGTAAAAAAAAGTGTTCATTTATTAGTTTTTGAATTGTGTTCAAATTTCAATCGAGCAGTGCTATTTAGATATCTAATCTGCAAGAATTTTCACGCGAACATATATTCTCTATTACATTTTATCTCGGCGTTAGATCTTTGTTGGCTTAAACAGAAGGGTCAAGGAAAGTGAACAAATTAGTAGGTATCTATTTAAATACTATCTATTAGTACTTCAATCCTAGTAGTGTTTGGGTGGTTTAAGCATGCTCAACTACTGTCTAAATGCAGCAGCGCTTGATTCGAACCATCATTTCTTACTTGCAAGCCTGATGTACTAGCTTTTACACAACCTGGTCTTAGGCTCTCAAACTCAGGACACTTTATGAGCCATTCATTTGTTTTTATTGTTTCACGTAAAGGCTTCAGCTGACTTGACAGGTACACACTAAACAGTAAGTAGAGCTTCTTGTTCTGCCAGGTCAAGCTTCTCCTGAACACAATTTACATTAGGTTGTTCTCTCCTGGACTTCTAATAATTATCCTAGCAAATCCCCCCATCCCAACTCCTCCACTACGGCCCCCCACCATCCTGAATGATCACCGCCGCCTTCCTATAGGTGAAAAGGGGGAAGGGTTATCGTGGTGAAAGGATGATCGAGGGTGATTGTATTAGGTAGGTGGGATATTGGCATTGATGATGTTATTGTTAGTAAGAGAGCATCTGCGCCAGTGAGACGAGGGGGAGGAAGGGGGGTTTGAGATCAGTGTGTGGCTGGGGGCTATGTGGTAATTGGGGAAGGTAGTTAATAAACTGTGCTTTCATCAATTCAACAAACAATTTGTTTATGTGTATCAGGAGTTGAAGTTATAAATTGTAAAGAGCAGTTAAGAGCCTGAGCATCTTTAGCGTGCGCTACGGGACTTCCCGTTTTACGGCCAATTAGCAAGGAATTGAATTGAATGGTTGCCGGCACAAAGTTGCCTGCCTGCCTGGTGGCACTCGACATTCGGCCGACGCAGAAATTAGCCGAAAAAACAACTCAGTCAATCCCCATCTCAACTCCTATTGTTGGACAATCATACATACGCTCCATGGTTCTAGAGAACCCAAGTGGTGCAACTTCTCACTGAAGAAGCGAAAATCATCAGTTCCTGCAAGATCTTTAGGAAACTTAGTTTGGATCTGACATGATTCATGTCAAATGGTTTTGCCCACTTGGCAGCATCATATATCTTTATACGATCAATCAATTATATATCTCACGATTGTATTTATTAATTTCTTTTGAGTGATTAAATTGGGCATAAATTAATTGGCTATTCATTTAAAAACAAATAGCTAACTTGGCATTAATAATCGTCTACATTGCCCGTCTTAGTAGGGAAATTTTACAGATGAAAACAGAACTCCAGCGAATAAAAAATTGTCCTCAGTCTCAAGTGCAAAGCGAGGAAGTAATTGCTTTTGACATTTAATTTCGAAGAAATATTGGTGAAAAAATATTATTTGATAACGTTCGAGAGTACGATTTTTCAAATATCTCCCAGGGAAGATCAAATTTGACATGCAAAATGAGCATCACAGACTTTTGGGTAATCATAAAACCCACAGTTTTTTGTACTTTAGTCCCACAGTGGGGCTAAAAAGTACGTCGGCTTAGTTGAAAAATCACCTTTCATACACACTCACTAATTTGCTTTGCTTTTTTATAACTTTAACAAAAAGCGAAAAGCGCCCGCTTGAAGCACAACAATGCCTTGCATTTACATTCTCTTGTCTTTCTCTCTCCAACATTAAAAACTCTCTTTCAAAAACATTTTCAAAACAACAAATAAACAATAAATAACAACATTCAAAAGCTCCTCCGTCCTAAGGACAAAAAGTTTGAATTTTCCCGTTTTTTCCCAAGATGTAAATAATGATAACAACTAATTTAAGAATCGCTCCGAGTTACAATAAAGAAAAGCTCAAAATGTTTTCAGTTGACTACTTTAGTTTCCTCTTTTTAGCTAAAATGTAGCATTATTCAACATCTGAGGGCGAATATCAAACACACTTAGCGCGCATTATCTTGGAAAATTGCAAAATATATGCCTAATTATCAATTTATATTCTCATCACGAATCAAAAGTGTGTGTATGTGAAAATGTTCTTTCTTACTTGTTGATAAATACAACTACAGTTGTCAAGCAAATTAAAAGTTCTCTTCATAAACATGATTGGCTAGCCGGCGGGCATTGAAGCTTTTCGCAATTTTTCTACTTCACAACTTGAAAGCAATCAATATTGAGCGTGTTGATTATTTGCGACTTGACGAGCGTATTAGAAGCATCTAGCATGAATCTTGGAATAAAGGGAAGCAGCTAGTTTGAAGATAATTCAGAAAGTTTTTTAATTAAGTTGTTGATTGGAAAACACTTAAGGGCACCAGTGCCATTTGTGACGTAAGTTGGTTTTCAGATGCATTGTTTGCAAGAAATTGACGCATTTTAGTTCTATTTTGAGAAAAAAGTCAAATGTTAGGCGCATTTATAAGAAGCAGGTGAATCAAAATTGCAAAAACTCAGGTCGAGGTGTCAGCACGTGTAAGCGGATAATTTGGTAAACTCGCCGCTTTCAGCGCCACTTTCTCACAAAAAGTAGCAATTTATCAGCACAATACTTAAACGTTAAACTCTTCGGAAAAATTGAAAATCAGCAAATCCCCTCCCCTTTACCACGAAACAGTCAAGAGTCTCATTAATCCGTAGACAGGTGTCGCAATGGAAGAAGAAAAAGAGCTTATCGATCTAGGTGTACAGGTTCGAGACTGAGCTGGGTTGTGGAATTGTTTGATAGAAATGTGCTAAAAGTGTGGAAAAGGAATGTGTTGGAAATATGGAAGAACGCGCTGGGAACTGATAGAGAAATAGATTTCCGAGCGGAGAGATGTGAAAAAATAATAAGCTGAACGCGTTGGCAAGAGTCAACTCTATATGTAACAAGTTCATTTAAAAATCAGCACATTAAATGGATATTCAACTAAAAACTCACCTGACAAACAATTCTTGCTGTCAGTGCATGCCTTAATTTTCGAATTCTTTCACTAAGATCAATGAGGCACGCCAAACTAGAGAGATTCAAAGAGGAAAAAAATATATAAATCAAAATATTTTGCTTTCTCATCGAAACTATACTCTACATTCTGTTCTACACTTATAGAAAAATGCTGCGCCCAAAAGTAAATCTGGATCTCTAACTTTTTTCCGATTTTGAAAACTTTAAACATACCTAGTTTTTGACTTCTGAATTTTTAATTGACAAAAGATTGACCGCTATTTTTCCAAAACAAAGAAAAAGTTGATCTACTAAATTTCTGTCTATTTCCAAAATAACTGTAATAGCTGATCGGAATCGATAAGGTAGACATTTATTAGATTATGTGTATAAGATTGAAGTAATTGTCAGGCAACTGAAGGAGAGTTGTAAACATTTTTGAGTCCAATCTAGCAAAAGTGTTGAAAAGTAACCTAACTCTGTTGGACAATTTCTTTCTATTTGTAATTGTTTGCTTTTCTGGAATTTTCAGCATATTTTTCTCTCCTCTGACAGCTTTCTGACACCATAAGATTATCAATTTCCGATTGGGCTATTTTACTACACAATGTTTGTGAGACGAGTGACCTTCATATTTTTTCAGAGTAACTTTCAACAGTAATTCAAAATAGAAAAAGTTGAACTTTTTTTACGAATTGTTCTCATTTCAGTTCTTTTGGAAGCAAAAAATATAGTTCTGAGGACAAAACTCTGCTTTCTCTGCAAAATTTTGAGGACTTATATGCTAGCAACTCCATAAAACAGAATCATGTTTCGATACAACGGGTAAATGAACTGTTTATAAATTTGTAGCAGTAAATTTCTGCTTGGGAAATTTTTTGTGAAATATAAGAATTGTTTGATAGAAATGTGCTAAAAGTGTGGAAAAGGAATGTGTTGGAAATATGGAAGAACGCGCTGGGAACTGATAGAGAAATAGATTTCCGAGCGGAGAGATGTGAAAAAATAATAAGCTGAACGCGTTGGCAAGAGTCAACTCTATATGTAACAAGTTCATTTAAAAATCAGCACATTAAATGGATATTCAACTAAAAACTCACCTGACAAACAATTCTTGCTGTCAGTGCATGCCTTAATTTTCGAATTCTTTCACTAAGATCAATGAGGCACGCCAAACTAGAGAGATTCAAAGAGGAAAAAAATATATAAATCAAAATATTTTGCTTTTTCATCGAAACTATACTCTACATTCTGTTCTACACTTATAGAAAAATGCTGCGCCCAAAAGTAAATCTGTATCTCTAACTTTTTTCCGATTTTGAAAACTTTAAACATACCTAGTTTTTGACTTCTGAATTTTTAATTTGACAAGTCAACTTGGCCAATAATTAATTGTTAAACTAAGGGAGGGAGGGGTGGGGTGATTCAATGCTCAAGTTTTCTTATGTGAAACCGATCTTCGCTAAGAAATAGATTTCAATTTCAACAGCATTACTTATAAATAAACATAAAATCGTTTTCGGTTAGTACTCGAGTACAATTTACATTTCACATTTATTCATTCCATTTTGAGGAGCACCAAACTGAGTGGCCGCGTAAAGCTTATCGACTGTTTTAAAGCGCCACTGACTATTTTTGAAAAAGCATAATTAATAGAATCTTTAAAATACAAAAGGTCTTGACAACACAAAAGATTGACCGCTATTTTTCCAAAACAAAGAAAAAGTTGATCTACTAAATTTCTGTCTATTTCCAAAATAACTGTAATAGCTGATCGGAATCGATAAGGTAGACATTTATTAGATTATGTGTATAAGATTGAAGTAATTGTCAGGCAACTGAAGGAGAGTTGTAAACATTTTTGAGTCCAATCTAGCAAAAGTGTTGAAAAGTAACCTAACTCTGTTGGACAATTTCTTTCTATTTGTAATTGTTTGCTTTTCTGGAATTTTCAGCATATTTTTCTCTCCTCTGACAGCTTTCTGACACCATAAGATTATCAATTTCCGATTGGGCTATTTTACTACACAATGTTTGTGAGACGAGTGACCTTCATATTTTTTCAGAGTAACTTTCAACAGTAATTCAAAATAGAAAAAGTTGAACTTTTTCTACGAATTGTTCTCATTTCAGTTCTTTTGGAAGCAAAAAATATAGTTCTGAGGACAAAACTCTGCTTTCTCTGCAAAATTTTGAGGACTGATATGCTAGCAACTCCATAAAACAGAATCATATTTCGATACAACGGGTAAATGAACTGTTTATAAATTTGTAGCAGTAAATTTCTGCTTGGGAAATTTTTTGTGAAATATAAGATGGATATGAATTTGTTGCACAAGTTTTAGTTCTATAAATTGCAAATGAGCGTAGAAAGACAGTTTATCGCCAAAAATAATTCCCAAAAACTTTCCCGGCCTTTGACTTTCTATTATTTTTTCTTTCAAATGAATTAGGGCCTGGCGTTTTATACTAAGAAAAGAATGAGGTTAGTTTTTTTCTAATTGAGTTTTAATTTGTTAGACACCATATATCTGGTTATCAATTTGAGGTCCTGATTGACTTTTTTTGGTGCGAGCTTGGCGTCAGCAAACAGTACATTGCTGTTGTTTTTTGGTACTGTTATGAGGCCATTTATATAGATGACAAAAAGCAGAGGACCTGAAACTGATCATTGTGTTACACCGTTTCCTGTTTCAAGATTACTGAATTATTTTGAACCATAAATTACAAACTGTTGTCTATTGGATAGATATGGTTTTACAAGACCACAGATAGGTCCTTTACAGCCGTACATATAGCATTTGGTAAGTAGGATATCGTGATCAACCGTTTTGAAGTTTTTCGATAAATCAAGCAAGGTGCAGTGGGCAGGTATTTTTCTTCTTATCGATTCGCTTTCTAGCATATGTTCCAGTGTCTCCGGTAGAGCATCTACAGTTTATCGTTTGCTATGAAAGCCAGTTGCATGCTTTAGAGAACTTTAAGCGTTGTAAGAAAGCTCATTGATTGTCTGTGAATCATTTTTTTAAATAGGTTTCCAAATACAGGCAAAATATATTTTGGTCCGTAGCTGCCCAGATCGCTATTTTCGCCGCACCCCTAAACTGGGAAGACCATAGACACCTTAAGTCAATCAGGGAAACTGCACTCTACTATCATTTTCTTGAACAGTATTTTGAGTATTTGACAAAGTGCTGGATTAACTGCTTTTTTTAAGACATTAGATATAGAAAAGTAATCCAAACTTCTTTTGTTCTTGAATCGTTTCGTTTCATTGAATATTTCTTCACCGGTAATTTCTCTGATTTCAAATAAACACATTGTGTTTTTATCAACGGACATAGTGGATATTCTGTTACAAATTGCGGCCAGATTATGTCCAACTGAAGTAACGAAATTGTTTAACTCCTCTGGCTCAATTAAGGTTGAAATTGTGTTATCTGCTCACTTAGTTCTTGAGCTTAAAGTTTTCATGTATCTGAAAAAGTTTTTTCCTCATGTGTCTTCTTTTTTGAAAAGTTCGATTTAGTAGCGTTTTTTTTTCCTCCGCTATCAATTTTGTTTACTCTACAATTTTGTTGCCAATTTTTGTTCTGTGGTTTTTTTTATTCGGTTCTTAACTTTTTTTGCCAAAACACCGCGTTTTTGCTGCATCTTCTTTGATTTCTTTGTTTATGCACTTATTATCAGTTCTATTTTCTTTTAAATTTCTCAGAGTTATATATTCATCGAGTGTTTCCGTAATTGATGCAATGAATGTTTTGAATGCCTTGTTTAAATTCAGTATCTTGCATCTGTCAAATGATTTCTCTTCGCAATTTACAAATCAGCTCAAGATTAAAATGCAATTGTTTTTCCATTTTGGAAAAATTTTTCCAGTTTCTTTTTTTAATTTGATTGTTCTCCATTTCTAAGGAATTTGATCAACGTATTCCGTTATCTCTATTTTCTTGTGCTGTGATTAGTCATGGCTGTTTCCAGTAATTTTGTGTTTATATTGGTTTAAGAAAACATTATTAAACCAATATTGGTTTAAAAGATCTGCTGTAATGCTAGTCAATCTGGACATGACTATATTGAAATTATCACTTAGAATTTTTTCATTGAGGCTGAAGGGGCTACATTGAAAATATGATCTATCAGTTCTTCTTTAAAACTAGTATAATCCAAACTTGGACTTTTGAATACAGCTGTTATCATCATTGGAGGATCTCGATCTTTTATGGTAACGGTCAGTAATTGTAACTGTTTCTTTGATGTTTTTCTAACTAACTTTTGTTGGTTTTTACTGGAGGTCAAATCATCAAAGCCCCCTCCCCTCACTATTAAAAGGTCAAAGTTATCTTGGGTAAAAATTGCTTCGTGGGATGGTTTTTGCAGCCACGTTTCAGTTAACACATCAAGCACTGATAGTGATCTCTTAGATTTTGAAAAGAACAATGATTCATTATAATTGGCTCCTAAAGACTGAATGTTTTGTAGTAAACAATATTTGTGCACTTATTTGCCACTCATTTTTACCAGCAGCACGTTTTTAAAAAAAGAAAATTCTTTATAGTTTTCTTACTAACCCTAAAAAAATATAAAGAGGAATAATTGTTGTCTTTCAGTGGAAAATTGCTTTCAGACGGTTCACCAGTTGATTTTCATATCGCCCCGATTGCAATAATATTTGAAGTCTTTTCGTTTTCCCTTCATCATCTTTTGGCGGGAAATTGCTTCTAGACGACAAAAATTCTCCAGATTCCTTAATAAGTCACTGTCTGTGGGTTACTAATCACTTTTTTGAAACTTCTTTTTCTGGTAGTCATTCAGCGGAATATTGCTTTCAGGCAACATCCTAACGGAAATGAGGCCTAATAAAAGTGCTTATGATGTTGTTTTAATGACGCAATCATGTTTTTTGGTCATCATCAACTGCAATTTTTTTTGTATTATCTTCTTTTTGTCATAAAGTGTATATTTTTGTGTTGTTGTAGAAAAGTTTTTTGCTACTTTTTGTTTTCAATCTAAGATCTTTTTTTCTTGTTATATTGCGAAAAGAGAAATATATAGTGTGTAGAGACAAGCTGATCATCTTCTCAGGTGAATAAAATATGATTGCATTTTTTATTAGTTGCAAAGATTGATAAACAGATTTTCTCATCAGACTTTTTTGCATACAGTAGTTCCACGAGACTTCCACCGTTTGAAGGTGTTTGAATTTTATTTTTCTTCGAGTTAAAAGAATAGAAAAATGACCAAAAAGCCGTTTGAAATTTTATATTGGTCAAAATTGCGATACATTTGTATTGGATAATATAGCAAATCAAAACATTTGGATTTTGTTACTTTAGTTTAAATTTATCCGTTCAATATTTTCTTCAAACATTTTTTCCCTTAAAACAGAATTCAACTTGTTTTTATCTTCGCTGATGTAGCTGGTTCAAGAGAACTGCAATTGCAACTCTAATTCAGACAACTTGACAATAATTAAACAATTAAATATAGCCACGCTTTATAAAAACTGTGAAATTTAAAAAATGTAAAATGGCTTATTTTCAATTTACCAGTCAAAGATGAAACCTGGTCTTTAAAACGGAAAATTTCGTTTCCACTTGTTTCTTGTTAATTTTTACGTCAGGATATAAAGACGACAGAAGAAAACAGTTAATGTGACATAAATGTAAAAATTTTGAAGTGATTAAGGTAGGTCAAGTTCAAACAATTTAAGAAATTTAGCCTGATTTGAATATTTGCGGAAAATAATTTAATAATAATAATAAAAAACAACTGAGAGCGCATTTATTACAGGAGTGAGCTTAATTTGTAAAAACGATAGGACGTCGTTTTGATTACAAGCGCCGTGGAAATCAAAACGAGCAAAGCAACGTTTCGTCAAGCAAAAGGTTCATTTGAAAGCATAAGATTTTGCTGCATTTGAAAGCAACTCAATACTCCCCAGGTTGAGGCGCAGACCCAAATTGCTTTATGATAAGACCCAGTCGAACGCACACCCGTGTGTTCCCAGACTGAAATCACAGGGTCTCGACAAAAGTTCGAGCGCACTACAGTCTGGACGATGGTCTGGAGATGGTCTGATCAGAGGTCATTTTTGCTCTGAAGAGTCTGGACCATGGTCTGAAGATGGTCTCATCAGGGGTCATTTGGGTCTGAAAATTCTGATCATTGGCGGATTCGAGCGCACTTGGGTCTGATCAGAGGGGTCTTCGAGCGCCATTGGGTCTGATCATAACCTCTTCAAGCGCACTTGGGTCTGATTAGACACATTTTCGAAGGCAGTTAGCTCTGATCAGGGACCATTTCGAAAAATCAGAGACTGATCTAAAGTCCGATAGCTCTGATCAAAAAAAGGAGTCCAGCTGATAGCAAAGGCCGGTACCCTTCAGCAGAAATTTTGATTAACTGGAGACTACTATGTTTCTTATGGAAAGCTGTCTAAACTCATCCATTGAGTCAGAAAGATACTTTAAACGGTATTCTACGTATAATTAAATTTTTACAATTGGGTTTCGTTTTCTTTACCAAAAATTTTAGAATTGGTTCTTCCTTACTTGAATTACACACTGCAAATATTAGTTTTTATGAAATGAATACATTTTTTTAAAATTAGGATATTTGTTCATGAGAAAAATCTAACTCTGATCAGACTTTTCGAGCGTACTTGAGTCTGATGAGAAACGGTTTCAAGCGCGCGTCAGTCTGATCATAAATAGCTGCAAGCGCAACTTGGTCTGATCATAAATGCTTCGAGCGCAGTTGAGTCTGATCATAGTCTGATTAAGTTCTGGAAAATGGTCTGAATTTGAGTCTGGACCATGGTCTGAAAACGGTCTGAACAGAACACGTTCGGTCTGAAAAGTCTGATCACAGACCCTATGTGTCGGAAAAGTCTGATCAGAGATAACTTGGGTCTGGAAAATCTGATCAGGGTTAATCTCTGCCTGGAAAGTCTGATCAGAAATTATTTCGGTCTGGAAAGTCTGATCAGACAAAAAATTTCGACTGGTACTCAACCTGGGTCCGAACAACCGGAGCGGCATTGTCATCAACAAATAGTGACACAGTAATTTATAGTGCTACCACCAAAAGTTATCAAGGAGGCTCGGTAATGTGCATTCCCATATAATAATGCCGCCCGGCTCATCCACGTTTTGTTTTATTTGTCTACCTAATTAGAAAAAGATAGAAAACTTCCCAAAACGCCCATATTATTCAACAAGAAAGTAAGTTTAAAAAATAACACTGTATTAGGGGGTCGTTAGTTACTTGCCATTAATAAAGGTACTGGACAACACAAACACAGAATTAAAAGAATAGGAAACGTTAATCACGACCAACAGTCAATTCCTATAATTCAAAAAGCACTTAACAACAAATTGAAATTGAATAAAATACTGAACTAAAAAAGTTCAACTGAACTTCATTAGATAAGATATGAGAACTCTTCATAATGAGACTTGGTAGCAGGTTGAAAAAGAGGGGCAATAAAGGTTAAAAAGCTAAAAAATACGTTATCGCTATCCATAAATTATCAGGAGACTACAACAGCATATTAAAAAATCAATTAAAATTTAAAAGAAATTGATGTTGCAACCATTAAAATCATAAGTTGTTCATAAAAAACGTTAATTATCTTCATCGGTGCATCATACGTTTCTTATGAAAAATGGCTAGTATCAAAGGCAGGAAGGCATTAGCTGAACTTAAAACGGTTACAAAGATTGGACTTCGGTTCGCTAGAAAGAAGATGCGACCTGTCGTTACAGAGAAGAAGCTATAAAATTGACCAAAAAATGATAAAAATGACGAATAAAAATCTACCAGTTTTTTAAAACACATTTTTCGAACAAATCATGAGCCTTGAACTTAAAACAATAAGACTAACTTTAAACTCTTAAAACTGCTCAATATGCCAGTTGTGCTTCTATCAGAGACAGCGAATCATAAGACGACAAAAACAACAAGTATGGGAAGAACTAAAAAGGTAACAAACAACTTATCGAGGTTACAGTGTTGGAGCCATTAAGACAATAAGTGAATGAAAACCACTAAAAACTCCTATTTGGTGGAAAAAAGTTTGAATTAGTCACTTGGGTCTCCTTAGGTATTAAATGGGTCTTTGCAGCAATTATTTTATGTGAACAAGACAACAAAAAGTTATCAATATTGAGCAGTATTGAAAATCGTAACACGTTCTTCAGACCTGGAAACATCAGAAAAACATAACCAACATCAAAAATATTATTGAGAAAATTTTATTTAGAGCAGCATAAAGTTGATTAGCCATGTCAATAATGAGAATAAGTAACTTGCAGACGACAATGAGAACAACAATTGTGAAGTTCAAAGTTAATTTCTTTTGAAAAACATTCATTTGAGAGTAATTTAGTTATAAACCCAAGTCATCAGGCGTCAAAAATAAGAACACTTGAAAATAAATCAATAGAAATCAATTGAAGTTTACGAGAACAATTTCTCATAATTAGTCAAAAATATGGGAGCAATTCTCTGAAGACATAAAATGAATTATTTTGGCTTCATTTTGTTGTAAGTAGGATACTTCAACAATCGGGATTTGATTTGCATGTAACCTCATCTGTAATCAATGTTAAAAAAGAAAAAATTGCGAAAAGTTTTTGATAGAGACTGCGCCACAGTATAATAAATTTTGATTGCAGGAATCCGAAATGAGTCCAAAATAGCCCTGTTTTTGCAGCAAGTGCAGGAAAAACTATTAATTATTCTATAAGTTTGCAAAATAGAACAATCGTCAGTGAAATAAAATATTTTAATACACTAAAAATAAGTGACGCAATTTGTTTAAATTTTGAGTAATTGGAGTTTTCAGATGTTGTGACAGCATATTTTAGGTTTCTACTTACGGCATATATAAACAGATTGTGATAGAGAAGAGTATTTAGAGCACTTTTGATGAAAGATTTCTGAAATTCTACAGATTTAACACAATTATTAACCAAAAGACTCAAATAACACCAATCAGCAACACTTTTCTACGATACTCATAACTCTCTACGATGAATATATCGATCAGCCAAAATTGACTGAACAAAAAACTCGTTTGAGTATATAATTCCTGTTCAACAAGTGGGTGGGAACAAAAATGGTGCACAAAAAAGTTAAAAAATAGAGTGGAAGCAGCAAAAAAAAAAGAAAATTCTTTTGTCCGCCAAAGTTAGAAATTCCACCAGAGTTTTCTCCACCAGAGTGAATGACAACAAATCTACAGTCTGCTTGATACCAACGTCACAGAAAGATAAGGCTTCTAAGTAACACACAAGGCATGAGATAGTTCAGCATCACAAGCAGCACTCTTGATCAAGGCGACAAAGAACGTGCCATCAAACTACAACTTGCACACTAATTGAAAAAAAACATCATTACCCCATATTTCATTTTCAATCGATTTTAAACTGTAAAAATTTTATTGAAGGCCAGAATCTGTTCAGGAATAACGACTGAATTTGAGAGAAACAAAATATCTGAACAGCAAAATTTTAATCCTATGTCTTTGGCTTATAATTTTACGGGTAGGCTTGCTTGAAAAAAGTTATGTACAACATGTCCTCTTGCGCTTCTTTGAGCATTCATGTTCAATCTTAATCATATCTTTAAATTAGGGTAACCCGCAGTGATTTTTTTGGGAAAGTGAAGAAATTCCACTGACTCCACGATAGATAGAAGAACCCGGGTAGAGGTGTCATCGCTAAAAATCGCTAAAAGATGCAAGATTTGCGTTGAATTTGAGTAAAAGTGTAAGATTTGCGTTCAATGCGATGAATGCGGTGAATAAAAACTTTTTAAGCGGTGAAAAATGTAAGCAGTTTTTTTCCGAAGACAATACCAAAAGTACCAACTAACGCAAAACAAAAAGCTGATTTGTTGAAAAAAATCTTTTCAAATTATATGGCAATCATTTAGGCAACTAATACTGATGAAGTGAGCCAAATGCAGACAGCAAAAATATTTTTCCTTCGATTGGTGAAACATCTTGACTTGTTCCAAAGATAAGCTCAATTCATCGATAAGTTCAATTATCTTGGACGCTCCTGAATAAGTTCCTTGAATCAAAATTGCCATCGAGTGTCTGTTTTTCCGTTGTTCGAAGAACTGTTGTTTTTCCGAAGGAAAAATTTACATTTGTATTGGAGACTTCAGCCTGTGGAGTCTCCTTGAAATTCAAGTTTGTACCTGGACGTAAATATCAATAGGGTTTGATAGATATAGGGGATTCAGGTAGCTTGAATTACTACAGTCCCCAGACATTTCAGAGTGCACCTGCTGCAAGATCGAGTTGATAAAACCAACAGAGATTAATTTGAATCCTTTTTATTAAATCCTAACATTCTTTTAAGAATACCTAATTAAAACTTTTAAAAAATAAGACACCGGTGCATCAACCGCAGCGGCCAGCAATGACAAATTTGTTGTAGATAAGATCCCGATGGCAGCAGATGGCAACCATGCCGCTCCAATGCATAAAGATAGTATTTGTATATTCAGGACTTTTTGTTTCGACATACAAAAAGGGACATAGAGCGCAGCTTGTACATAGATCTTCCTCCAGTGTTCGCAAAGTTGTTGAAAACACTTGGAACAAAACGAAGCCTGGATCTAGACCATTTCAGTTTTTGAGCGCTGCGGCGCAATAAGTGATGCAAGACGATTTTTTTGCAAAAAAACAAAATCTTCATCCACTTCTACGGTTGCCAATTACAACAGTTTAGGGAAACGCTATAAATTACTTTCTTTGAAACCAGAAACGCTGATGTTAGAAAATTTTTTCTTGTAAGACATTTGATTACAAAATAAAACATAGCAGTCAATTCAAGTAGATCCGGATTGTCGAAAGTGAGAATCAAATTTTTGCAGCGACATTATCTTCATTTTCTTCATAATGTCGTTTTTCTTAAGATACTTTAACTCAACATACGTAAGATCGCTAACGAATACGGCAGAGTGCATACAGAAAAACTTACAAGAAAGCCGTTAGATCAATCAAAAAATTTTGTCCTGATAGTATAAACATCTGCGCAACAAGTTCAGGAGCGCAGCAGTGTCAAGAAAATACATAAGTTGTTATTGACATCCAATTGATTTCTTACACCCTCAGATCTTCAAGTGGCATATTAACAAACAAATATTCGTTACTTCTGTTCAGGATATTCAGGATAGAGATTCCTTATTGAGTTCCCATTTCTACAGTTTCAAAATGGATGTTCAATATAACAGAAAATGATAAAATTGAAAGTAGCCCGCATTTGAGTCAGTTCTCAATTACTTTCGTGGAAAATTTTAATGGAATAAAAACGAAGAGCTGTGGTTCTCTCTGAAAACGAGACCTCCTGTTTATGCCTCGACCGAAACATTTAATGAGAATTTCAACCAAGGAAAATCGAAAAATAATCAAAAAGAAAACACAAAAACTGAAATCGCCCGCAAACGGTCAACAAGGCATAATTTTAAAAAAATCATCTAGAAATCTCAGAGTAGTCAGTCTACTACTACAACGCTTATGGAGAATAGATTCAACAAACAGTCACATTCATTCACAATTAGTTAAATATAACGCACCAAATTCCCAAAAAGAAATCAACCAAAGAGAATTCATAAAAACTAATACTACATGTACAGCAGAAAATCAGTATTACTTGCCCAGAAGCAGGATTCAGGGGCACGTCACTTGAACACACAACAAGAGAAACAATTTCATTGAAAAATTTTCTTTATAAATAGAACTTTCAAAAATAGAAATGATGTATGAGTGATGCTGCAATGGGAGGATTTTGAGGATTAACCCCGTGGTCAAAATTGCGATGTAAGAGAAAGCTGCAATGGGAGGACTTTTGAAGAATGACCCCCATGAATAAAATTGCGACGTAAAAGTGGGCTGCAGGAGACAGAGATTGTGGATTCAAGACTGTTAGTCTTCGAGTATGGGGAGATAAACCAATGTACGATTAGCGCTTCCAATTGAAGTAAAATGATGTAAGAGTGGGGCGGCAACGGTAGGATTTATTAAAGTAAAATGCAGCTCAAAAATCATACATTTTTTGGCTGCAATGGGTTGACAAGGGGGTTAAAATGATGTAAGTGTGAGGGGGAAAAGGTAATTTAACCCCCTCCCCCTTCTTCAAAAAACAGACAGACAATGGACGTCAAAATACAGGCAGAACAGAGGCGATTGAGCTAGACGGTTGCAACAGGACATTGTTGTAGATGATAAAAAGCTCGATCATTAAATCAGACCTGATCAAGGTGACGTTGGGATCATCAATTCCTTATATAGTTAGAATTAAAGACTTGGTTGTGAGCAAAAAAAAATAAACCCAGCACAGAAGAGGTGGTGTTCGAAACAATGAATAAGTTTGTTGCTTTTGGTTGCACAGATTTCACGAAAGAGAAAGCGAGAAGGGAAAGGCAGCCAATTTAAAATCAAGACAAGAGAATGAGTTTGTGGGAAAAGGTGCAAGAAGCATTACTGGACGAATGATTCACTGCAATCAGAAAAATAAACGGGTGCCAATATCACCTGAAAAAAGTGACAAAAACGACGCACAATGCATGGCAAAATTTTGAACAAGTGCATGGACTGAACCACTTTAAGACCTTTGCTCTGTCAAAAAGGCTAGAAATTTTGGGATTCTACTTCAGCACTGATGTCAAGTCCGCGTTCTTGGTCTCATCAGGAAACACAAATTTTAGTTTGTGATGCAATGACAAGATTGAGAAAAGTTAGTTAGTTGACTAACTATACACATATTTATAGTTTGAAGCCATCAAATATTCAGCAGTGCTTGAGAATGCACGTTTACATCGGAGAAAGATTTTTCACCAAAAAAAGAAGAGAAGCGATCACTGTCTTTTTTTGCGATAGCACAAACAAAGAGTAAAAATTTAATTTGGTATGGGTTCAGAGGTTTATTGTAGGATCGAGAAACATAATGGTGAGACCTGACACAAGAAGACGCTAGAAGCTAATTTCCACACGCAAGACAAAGGAAGACTTCACTGTTTTCTAGGCCTACTAATGAAGACATAGGATGGTTAAGTCATCCTCGACATTGAGATGATACTTTAGCGGTGTCAATTAAATGATTGAAAACATCGGCAAACCCAGACTACCTTAACTTAGAATTGCCAGCAGCAGAGGTTGGTGACAAAAAAGCGGTTCAGAGACCAAATTGGCGGGTGAAGGCCGAGCATAAAAAGTTTCCTCAAACATTCATTTCATTAAAACAATTTTGTGTCGACAAATTTTGTTTCCAAATTTAATACATTTGTAAACGGGTAGAAAGAGCCCCCAAACGTGCGAACAGGCTGACCGGGTTAAAGTCGTCTCAAAACAAGGTCACTAAAACTGCTATAAACCAAAATTGCAGTTTACACTTGGTAACAACAGAGTGTTAGTTTGACTTTTCTAAATAATCACAGCTGCTGCCACTTATACAGAAGTGAAGTGAAAGAACTAAACCTCGTGAAAATCCCCATAGGTCTGGTTCCACACAATTCAAAGCCTAACAAAAGTAACCATGTGGTGTGTTGCAAATTGCTGCTCAGAATCAGATAAATATGTCTGAGCTTTGTTCTGCTCATAGAAATCGGGTTCAGTTTTTTTGAAATATGGGAGTTCTAGCTTGAGCAAAACACCATAGATTTTAGTTAAAGTCAGGTTGGCTTGGAAAGAACTAGGAAAACTATTTGCAAAACATTATCCAGTCTGCGTAACCATTCAATCTCACTTGAGCAGTAAAATACTGTGACTTGCTAGCGTGGAACTTAAAATTTATCTTATCATCGATTTGGTCTTGAAAGTTTGAGTAACTTGAGAGAAATTAAATTAAAAAAACCTCTGATAGCTGAACATTAGGTTGACAAAAATTCCTCTTCCCTGACCAGACGAACGACTTATAATCAGTTCGTTCAAAGTAATAAAGGGTGAAGGATAGATTTTCAATTCACAGACTTGAGTTTTCAAAACCAAAAACCTAGATGCTACGTCGTCTCGATGGCTTGGGCCCCCGTGACTAACAAAGGACCTATGTTGTGACCAACAATTCAAGTCCGCTTACGGCAATAGACGGGTTCTCCTCTGTGAATTGTGTTCTATTCTGAAACCGAATGTACCCCCTTAGATTAGTTTTTAAACATAAACAGTGAGCAACCTATAGGGACACAAACTTTGGTTTGAATAGCACCAACTTGAATTTTGGAGTTATTAACCACAGCTCAGAAAAATTATCTGATTATTTAATTGGAACTTACTTAGTAGTTGCAGCAATTGAATTTATTGTTCAGCAAAGCTGAACGATTAGTTATTTGGACTAACAAAGCAATGTTTAATGCAACAATAATTTACAGAATAGCAGTTATAAATTTACAAAAGCGAACTGCACAACTTAGTATCCCGACAGCTTGTAAACCGCTAATAACGAACTGGTCGTTCTAAAAGTTTCCTTGTCATTGATAGGAAAGCAGCCGTTACATTTGGTCCGCCGACCCGGACAGTGGAATGCAAACTGCTGTCTAATCTTGAACAAAATGAAAGGCCAACGAGGCAATTTGAGTTGCACAGTCAAAAAACTTTGAGATGCCGACTTTGCCGAAAACAAAACCACGGGACAGAAAAGCGTCAAACTGCAGCGTCAAAGTAAACAAATTGTGATTCAGTCACGTAGTCACAGCAACCTCGAGAGACAAATAAACACTGCATAAAGCAGATTGAGCTGACGGAGAAAGAAGGCTACGCACTCATCGAGAATAAGGATCGGCCTTGCAGAGTTAAATCAGTATAAAATCAATTTTTACAGTTCGATATTAGCCTAACGAAGCCACTTGACAAGAGGGGTAATATCTTTAAAAATTTGAAGTTCTACCGACGACAACGCGAATTTTTCATCAACTTAGAAGCTGATTGGATGCCATATATCCACGGCCAGAAAAACATGGCGGATCAACAGAATCAGACACCTCTCCAAAACAGGGTTGCAGAGCCAAATGATAAAGCTCCGAGATATATGGGAGAAACTTCCCAAGAATCAGCAAATTGAAAACCAGGACAACAAGTCCGAAGCGTCGTCCGATAAAAGGTGAAAAAAGCAGAGAATGTTACAGCTCTAGGCAAAGAAATTAACACCAAAATGCGTCTAAAAAAATTGAATATGAATTGAAGCAAAAAGAGCTTGAGATAGAACTGCACCGCTTGGAAGAACAAGGTGCGCTCAAACTGCAATACGAAAAATAGGCACTTGATGCCTGAGATTCTGGTTCTGATGATGGTGCCCCGCCCAGTATTAGAAGCCGATCGCCTTTCGATTGGAAAATTTAAGGAGCAAGGACTTCTTCGGCTGGCTTGACCAATCAGATAAGTTTGCACGCTTTAAAGACTGTAGTTTTGATCATACAAAGAGCGGGCAAGACAACTACCGACTCAGTTTCGACCACGAAAATTTACTTAAATTCAGGTCTCCTAGCGGCGAGCGTTTCAAACAAAATCGTTTAAGGGACAGATTTCAGCGCTATGTACAGAGCAGTGCTAATCAGCTGCCAAAGTTGAAGTTAAATTCTGTTGACGGAAAACCACTCGAGTGACCGGAGTGGTCGAACGTGTCTGTAGCAACCGTTCATAACCGTGCCACACCCAACTCAGAAAAAATGAGCCACTTTAGAACATTGCTAACTGGCACAGCAAGAGCAGCTATAGCAAGTATGGGCTACTCCCGAGATCTATATGGTGAAGCCTGGGCTTTGTTGGAACGGAGGTTTGGCGACCTTACCTAATTGTTGAGGCACAACTCAATACTTTGCGATGTCAATAGGCGATCCGAATGCATGTTTCCAAAACTTTAGTCAGTTATTCAACAACCATCAGTAAAGTAGTTAGTGTTCTGAAGCACTAAAAATATGAAGGCGACTTGCAATCTAGTGCATCACTGCAAATCGCGACTGAAAATTTGCCACCTAGTCTGACGGAGAAATGGTGCTTTTATGTAGATGAAACCAATGAGGACAGACCAAATCCCTGTTTCCTAGAGAACTCGTTATCAAAAATGTCATTCGTTTACAAAGGCATGTCACGGCCCCCAGGGGAAAGTAAGGAGGATCATCGACGAAATGCGAACAAAACCAAGCTTCTCTCTGAATCCTCGAATTGTAGTGCGAGTTCACACGTAAAGAAAGCGCAGGCAACGAATAGCGTTCACTGCCTATTGCCCTATGGAACGCACAAAATTTGGAAATGTCCTATATTTAAGAACATGAACGTGAATGAGTTATGCAGTTGTAGGAGGCAACGTTTGTATTAGGGATGTTTGGGAGAAGGACATGCAATCAAAGATTGTAAAGTCAACGCTCTTGGTGTAAATAGATGTACCAAGAAGCACAACCGATTGCTACACTCAGAAAACCAAAAGGACGATGGCAATCGCGCAATCAACGTAAGCGCAGCAACAATCAGTCAAAGTAACGAAGTTGCGAGCTTTCTTCAGATAGTTCCAGTCTCGATTCAGAGCAGCAGCAAAAGATTAAACACGTATGCTTTCCTCGATAGTGGATCAATGGTATCATTCATTGATCAAAGCCTTAATGAGAAGTTGCCAGCCAAAAGTACCGATGTTACGCTTAACGTAGCCGGTATATACGGAACGAAAGGTTTGTAGACAGAAATGGTCCCATAAAAAGTGGACCGCTTTCAAGAGTACATTCGATATAAACGTTTGTACCTCCGTCATTTTCATTGGGAACCGCGAACTACGAATACATCAAGCAGAACCAAAGCTACAACCTTTTGAACGTTCTCCCAAACAAAACTTTTAACATGATGGACGTCGCCAACATTCTAGGTCAAGATGCTTACGAGCTAGAGACCCTTGGTCTACAGGATAGGAACACGAAATGAACCTTTTGCCGTTCTAGTTCTAACAGAGTTAGGATGGGTAGTCAGTGGAACCCTGACGGGCAAGAGAAGACAAAATATTTGTCATTTTGCCTTCACTGAAGATGTGAAAGTGGCTGAAAATATCCAAAGTGGTGGGACATAGAAACTTGTGCTTCCAAAATTAACGTTTTAAGTCAGTCAAAGAAGGAGCTGCAGGCGCAAAAGATTCTAGAGAGTACCACAAAGTTTACAGGCGAGCGGTATGAAGCGGGATTGCTTCGGAGTGAACCAGAGCCCAGCCTGCCGAACAACTACAGCTCAGCCTTGGGTCAGCTTCACTCACTGGAGCGAAGATTCCAAAGGGACCCAAACCTTAAAACTTTGTATCAACAGTCGATAGACAAAGACGTAGGGATTCATAAAGATATTGGACGAGTCCGAAGTGAAAGGCACTTTCAGGAAAGAATGTTATTTGCCACACCATCCCGTGCTAAAACCAAACAAGCCTGCCAAAGTGAGACGTGTTTGCAATGCGGCATCAAAGTACAAAGGGGTATGCCTAAAGGAAAAGCTACTAGCAGGGCCTGATCTACTGCATGGTTTGATTGGAACAATTGCTTGAGGTTTCTATGGTGCCCAAGAGCTAATGAACCTGTTCAAATATACGAACATCAGCGTCACGTGTTTGAAGCTAAAGGTTCTTCAACTTTCGCAAACTATGCTCTCAAACGAGTGGGACTAGACATCGAAAAAGTGCATCCAATTGCATCAAAAGCAATACAAAACAATTTTATGATGGACGACTTCATCAGATCAGTAGCAACCCTGACGAGGCAATCGAAGTCTTCAGCCAGTTGCGACATCTCCTTATGCAGCATGGATTTCAACTTTCAAAGTGGATAAGCAACATCAATAAGATTTGCAAAGCAATCCCAGTTGACTTGAAATCAATCGGCAAAACGAAGTAAGTCGAAGTTGAACCCAATACAGAGGTATCTTCAGTGCTTGGACTGCAATGGACTGTTACTGATGGTAGTCTTCAAGTCTGCCGAAGTGTGAATAAGGAAATTGAGGCCCCTATAACCAAGAGGAAGATTCTGTCACTGGTATCTTCTGTACTTGACCCAATCGAATTGTTTGCTTCGTTCAGATTCACCATGAGACGACTTCTCAAAGGCATCTGGACTAAAAATGGTCAACATTGGGACAAACAAGTGGAGCCTGGTGAGGAAGCCGACTTGTTGGTAGGAGGAAGCAGTGGAAGCAGAGGAAGCAGGTGGAGAGATTAACTACCAATTGTAGCTGCAACAAGCATCAATAGAAGATACTTCATCAGGGAGAGGGACAAAACACAACTTCATGTGTTTGCTGACGCATCTGAAGACACAATGTGTGCGGTGGCCTATCTACGATCCCAACCAAAGGAATACTCAATTGACTTAGCATTCGTAATTGGAAAATGCAGAGTAGCACCGACGGGACATCTTTCAATACCACAACTGGAATTGCAAGCAGTAGTCATGGCAGTACGGTTGAAGGAGCAGATAGTCAATGAACACAAAATGAAGATAAAATGCTGCAGTTTTTAGTCGGACTCAACAACAGTACTGCAGTGGATGCACAGCTCCCATCGTAAACAACAAGTGTTTGTGGCCAATAGAGTGGCTGATATATTGGACAAAACTAATGTTACACAGTGGAGACATGTGAGCGGTACCAACAAACCAGCGGACTTTGGCACGAGAGCCATCAACATTAAAGAACTCAGGAGGAGTGAGTGGCTCACAGGGCTGGCCTGGTTAAAACGACCACCGAGTGAATGGCCAGAGCAAGTCAACCTTTTCTTTGCCTCAGATGAAGAGAGCATACCCTCATCAGTCTTCACGATAGAGGCTGATGAAAAGAAAGCGGTTATTCAGTGGGAAAGATTCAGTAATTTTAATAGACTAGTAAATACAATGGCATATGTACGGCGGGCATTAAGCAAATACCAACCAGCAACACTTTTAGTCAGTGTTGAAGAAAAAGTAAAAGCAAGAGCAATCATCTTCAAGTTACTACAGCGAGAACAGCTTGGTGAAGAGATAAAATCTGTGAAATTTGAAAAGAAAAAACAGCAAAATTCTACAAATTGGGGCCAAAAGCAGGATAGGTAAAAGTCATTTGGACTTCAACGCAAAACATCCAATATTGCTACATTGGAAACATCATGCAGTTGAATTGTTCTTGCAAAACGAGCACAAGAACAACCAGCATGAAAACACAGAGCATGTCAGGATAATTGTTCAGCAGAAGACATGGATCCCAGGCATACGAACCGCCTTACGATCAATCAAGAACAAGTGTTTCACCAGCAGAAAAGGTAGAGCAGATACGATAACACCAGTAATGGCAGATCTACCCGAAGAGCGTTTAGATGCTTCAACCGCCTTTAAAAATAATGTAATTGACTACTTTGGCCCTTTCACTGTGAAAATTGGGCGAAGAAACGAAAAGCGATGTAGTCTGTTCACATGTCTAACTGTAAAAGCTGTGCACATAGAAGTGGTACCCAAATTAGACACGAATAGCTGCCTCAATGCAACCTTGAGATTTATTGCACGAAGAAGCAAACCCAGTACAACCATCAGCAAAAACGGGACAAATTTTGTTGGATCTGAACGAGTGTTTGCAGAGTACGTTGCTGCATGGAACAACGAAGGGTTCGAGAAATGTCTCATTCAGCTAGGCATCAGATGACAGTTCAACCCACCCGCAGCCCTCCATTTTAGAGGGGTATGGAAACGGTTGGTCAGAAGTTGCAGGAAAGCAATGTATGTAGTCTTAGAGAACATATCAGTCACAGAGGACGTTCTTTCAACTACGATGTGTATTGTGGAGCAAAAATTGAATGCGAGACCATTGACTCCAGTAGGCTCAGATGTTAATGACTTAGAAGCACTGACCCCCAATTACTTCTTGCTTGGCAACACGAATATCTGCTTGTCATACCTCTCATGCGTAGAAGAATTTGCCGATCATCGAAACCTCTTTAGACAAACTCAAGCATAAGCAAATCTCATTTGGGACAGATTTCGAAAAGAGTATCTGCCAACGGTGAACAACCGCCAAAAGTGGCGATCTACAGCTAACGAAAACTTTACAGAAGGCGATCTAGTTAAGTTGATCGAAGTCAGTGAGAAAAGAGGATAGTATAATCTGGGTCGAGTCACGGAGACCATCGATGGGTCCGACGGAGTGATTCCATCAGCGAAAATTCGAAAAAACGATAGAATTTACAAGAGACCGGTGGTGAAGCTCGCTCCTGTGTTACCAATCAGAATACATGTTTTCGTGATGGAAAACAAAGCTGGCGATGTGAAGGCCGAGCATTAAAATTTTCCTCGAACAATCATTTCATTAAAATATATTTGTTTCGACATATTTTTTGTCTAAATTTAATACATTTGTAAACGGGTAGAAAGAGCCGTCAAATGTGCACACAGGCTGACCGGGTTATAATCTTTACAAAACAAGGTCACTAAAACTGCTATAAACCAAAATTGAGGTTTACACCTGGTAACAACAAAGTGTTAGTTTGACATTCCTAAAAAATCACAGCTGCTGCCACTTATACAGAAGCGTAGTGAAAGAACTAAGCCTCGTGAAATTCCCTAAAGGTCTGTTTCCACACAATTCAAAGCTTAACAAAAGTAAGCGTGTGAGTGTCGCAAATTAAATTGCTGCGCAGAATCAGATAAATACGTCTGAGCTTTGTTCTGGCCATAGAAACCGGGTTCAGTTTTTTTCGGAAAAATAGGAGTTCTAGCTTGAGCAGAACACCAGAGATTTTAGTTAAAGTCAGGTTGGCTTTGAAAGAACTAGGAAAACTATTTGCACAATAAAATCCAGTCTGCGTAACCATTCAATCTCACTTGAGCAGTAAAATGCTGTGACTTGCTAGCGTGAAACTTGAAATTTATCTTATCATCGATTTGGTCTTGAAAGTGTGAGTAACTTGAGAGAAAAGAAATTAAAGAACCTCTGATGGCTGAACATTAGGTTGACAAAAGCTCTTCTTCTTTGACCAGACGAACGACATAATCAGTTCATTAAAAGTAATAGGCGATGAGAGATAGATTTTCAGTTCACACACTTGAGTTTTCCAAACCAAAAACCAAGATGCTACGTCGTCTCTATTGTTT
The DNA here is from genome assembly GCF_964194025.1 of Convolutriloba macropyga. Taxonomy (NCBI): domain Eukaryota; kingdom Metazoa; phylum Xenacoelomorpha; order Acoela; family Convolutidae; genus Convolutriloba; species Convolutriloba macropyga. The sequence goes on from NC_134472.1 coordinate 35,955,179, forward strand.
CGGCCGCAGTGAGTCACGAAAGACCTCTGTTTTAACCAACAATTCAAGTCCGCTTACGGCAAAAGAGGGGTTCTCCTCTGTGAATTGTGTTCTATTCTGAAACCGAATGTACCCCCTTAGATTCTTTTTTAAACATAAACAGTGAGCATCCTATAGGGACACAAATATTGGTTTGAATAGCACCAACTTGAATTTTTGAGTTATTAACGAGAGCTCAGAAAAAATATCTGATTATTTAATTGGAATTTACTCATTAGTTCCAGCAATTGAATTTATTATTCAGCAAATCTGAACGATTAGTTATTTGGACTAACAAAGCAACGTTGATTGCAGAATAGCGGATATAAATATACAAAAGCGAACTGCACAATTTAGTATCCCGACAGCTTGTAAACCGCTAATAACGCACTGGGCGTTTTAAAATTTTCCTTGTCATTGATAGGAAAGCAGCCGTTACATGGCGCGTGGTTCGAGATTTTTTATTTGGCATAGCAAACGAGATAATTTTCACAACCCACATTTTGGCTAGAAAAATGAACTCGTCCAAATTTCAGCACTCTCCGTTTATAAATCAAGCTTCAACTTATCGATGATGTTCCAGTTTTTGAAATTTTACTATTGTATAGAGGCTAGTTGTCGTTTACTGGGGAAAAAGAGGCAGATGACATTTGAAGATGCGAACCACAGAAAATCAACGACGGGCGGCCGCTCCAAACCCCACAAGAACTAGGCGCAGCACATAGCTAAGATATCGAGAAGCAGTTCTGCGTTCAGTTGCCTTACAACGAAAAGAAGATGAAGGCAAAGCGCCAGCAGTTTTGCATAATGACGTCTTGAAACAACTTTCCCAGGTTGAGGTCCAGACCCAAATTTGCTTCTGATCAGACTTTCCAGACCGAAAATATCTCTGATCAGAATTTCCAGACGGAAATTCACCCTGATCAGACTTTCCAGACCCAAGTGACCTCTGATCAGACTTTCCAGACACATAAGGTCTCTGACCAGACTTTTCAGACCGAAGGTGTTCTGATCAGACCATCTTCAGACCATGGTCCAGACTCAAAATCAGACCAATGCCCAGACCTTAATCAGACTATGATCAGACTCAAATGCGCTCGAAGAGGTTATGATCAGACCCAGTTGCGCTCGAAGCAGTTATGATCAGACCCAGTTGCGCTTGCAGCTATTTATGATCAGACTGAAGTGCGCTCCAAACCGGTTCTGATCAGACTCAAGTGCGCTCGAAATAGTCTGATCAGAGACAGATTTTACTTATGAAAAAATCTCCAAATTTTGCTATAATATATTCATTTCATAAAAACTGATGTTTGCAGTATTTAATTCATCTAAGGAAAAATCAATTTTAAAAGTATTGCTAAAGAAAACAAAACCCAACTGTTGAGAACAAATTTTATTTAGTGTACCGATTAGTTTATAATTCTGAATCATTGGATGAGTTAAGACAGCTTTCCATAAGAAACGTCGTGGTCTCCAGTTGATCAAAAATTCTTCTAATCGGGTCCGGCCTCAGCTATCTGCTGGACTCTTTTTTTCTGATCAGAGCTATCGGACTTTAGATGAGTCTCTGATCAGAAAGCTGCTTTTTGGCTGCCTCTTGGCAGAGCCAACATCTTTCAGTAAAAAAAAAACAAAAAAAAATGAAAAAAATAATGCGCTCGAAATGGTCCCTGATCAGACCCAATTGCGTTTGAAGACATTTATGATCAGATCCAATTGCGCTCGAAATCGCCTCTGATCAGACAAAATTGCGCTGGAATCCGCCTATGATCAGACCCAATTGCGCTCGAAATTGCCTCTGATCAGACCCAAGTGCGCTCGAATCCGCCTTTGATCAGACTTTTCAGACCAAAATGACCTCTGATCAGACCATCTCCAGATCATGATCAGACCGTAGTGCGCTCGAACTTCCGAAAAGACCCTGTAATGGTGTGCGCTCGACTGGGTCTGATCAGAAGTCAATTTGAGTCTGGACCTCAACCTGGGTTGAGAAGAAAACGGCATTAGGCAAAAGTACACAATAGCATTCGATGATGACATCGAAACTATTGTTAAGCATTGGAGAGAGACGGTTCACTACAAGAGTAGCGAACATTTTGAAACAATGAAGTTTTTTTTCAGTACTTACTACTGACAAGATGGCAGTGGAAATAATTACGCAATCTTTACTCGTCGAGACTTGAAATTCGAGTGTCGGTCTAAAAATTTGTTAAAATTTAATAAGATTTTAAGGTTCAACTTGCCAAATTATTGTCTAGCAAAACTGATCCAAATTAACATACCTGTTGAAAATAACACAACTAAATTTAGCTGAGAAGTCCCTATATTTAACATGCTCTCTGGTTTATATAGTTACTAATTGCTAAAATTATCTAATATCTAAAGATATCCGGTTATCTTTTAGCTAATAAGAGCTAAAATTATTCGAAATTGAATTTCCTTCTCCCCAAATTTAAATATTTGGACAATGATACCCCTTGGAATATGGAATTAGCTGACTAAATTTGATTAACCTTAGGACATGCACTTTAAATTTTAATCTATTCCTATCTTATTTTGTTGCATTACAAATGGATTTTCATATGATCAACTTTTGAGCTTTCTTCATCTTACCGCACCGAAAAAATCTTGATCTATTAATCAGATATGTTCTGTAAACGTAAAAATTCTACTTTAAAAACCTTTTTGTGATTGTCTCATTCTTGGGAAGTTATTTTTCTGCCTTAGTAAAAAATAATTTTTAATTCAGCTGGCAAAATTCCATAACCGAACATTAAACTATTGCTAAAAATAGCTATTGTTTTTTAAACAAATATCAACAAAAATTGGCTGTTAGTGTTTTTTCTCAGGATCTCATGATAGATTTTTATAGAATTTTTGGAGGCATTTTTGGGGGGTTTTGTCAACAAAAGCGTGCTCTCATTTTTGTAACTTGGACGCTATGTAACTTAGGTCCAGTATTTATGCTTGCTCCAGCTCTTCCTAATACATATTTTGGGATTTTTTTGTTTTGTTTTCTTTTGTTTTTGTATTATCATGTTCTTGAGACTTATATATGATGGATTTTCCCCTGTTTACTTTTGCTAAAACTGGATCTAAATTAATTTCTAGTACCAGGTTATAGGAAGAAAAAATCAAATAAAAAACTACAAGACCTCTTTTGGATCTTAGTGATATTTATGAACGGAATTATGGCAATGAACAATTTTAATAGCGCACCTGCTTTTCAGTCAATCTGTTGGCCGCACATTATGATGGAACTCCTCACAATTCATGTATTGACACCAGGAACAGGAGGATATGGAAATGTTGAAAGACTCTTAATAGACTCAGTGGACTGGAAGTGGACTTAGCCGAGTGCTGCTGCAAACCTAGAGATCTGAGATTCCATTGCCCCTAGGAATTCATTTTTTCCATCTGACCTCAGATTTGACTCAGAAACAGTCTAAAATATCAAAAAGGTCCAGGGTTCAGATGTGATCATGTGATTGGACGGATTTAGACTTTCTCAGTACAGACATGGATTTGGAGTTCCGTTATTTTATCAATTTTCTGGAAAAATTTTACACAATATATATGTGCAGGATATGGTTTTTTTGATGGTACGTTTTATGGTTATCCCAAGTTCAAAGTCATGATTACTTAACGTAGAAAGATTTAGTTCTTTCGTTGCTTGTTAAACCTTTCATGATCAATAATATGCATTCCAGTTGGACCATACAGATCTGAATTTAGCTCATGAATTATTTTTCATCAGTAGCATAACATCACCAGTGATAGTTGAGAAGCAATGTTGAGATTTGCAAGTCATTAGGAGGGGTTTCCATTATATTAGCACTTGGACCCTTAAAATTGTCCAATTTCACAATCATTTGTAACATTTTAGCGTTTGCTTTCTGTTTGATGGCTGGTTCTGGAAGTCCTTTCTTTTCTCAGTGAGGCATCGGAAGTTGTTGATATCCGAAGAGTAATTGATTTACGATCTCAGTCGCAACCCACAACCCCTCCATCCAATATCAATTCATTATTTACAATTCTCTCATCGCATCGTTCCTTTCAATTTCAATTTACAGTTCATTCTCCTTTAAAGAACGTTCACTGCCAATAATGAGGGCTGGTAAACAAGTTAAAGATTGATCAAAAGAAGCGCATAGCTAAGCATATGGGCTTGGGGAGGGGTTCGGGTTGGGGTTGGGGTGGGGGGATGGGGTGTGCTTTGGGGAGCTGTTATGGTGTAAGAATTGAGTACAGTGCAATAGTGTGTTGTTAAATGGTGGAAACAGGATATTTAAAAATTGAAACTTTTATTGAAATGGGCCCGAAAGGACTTTGTTGTGGCGATAGAGTGGTGTTAGACAGAGTTAGTTAGTAGAAGTAATTCAAATCCAATCTGTTTGCTATTCAATCTACTCCCAATTGATTGCAAATAAACTCAATATTAAAAAGGAAAGGATCAAAATTCAAAGGAAATTTTGAACAAGCTAATCGTTTCCTATTCTCCCACACAATTGCCCTCCGCTCACTTATTAATGAGGCCCAATCTAAACAACAACAACAACCACTATACTCTTGCTACACAACACTTCTCTCCACTCCGAGGGCTGATCGGATATGCATGCTCTAAT